>NC_060196.1:64736295-64813068 GCF_021184085.1 Oncorhynchus gorbuscha
TCACACCAGGGACAACTGGCCTAATCAATGAATCACACCAGGGACAACTGGAATAATCAATTAATCACATCAGGGACAACTGGCCTAATCAATTAATCACACCAGGGACAACTGGCCTAATCAATAAATCACACCAGGGACAACTGGCCTAATCAATGAATCACACCAGGGACAACTGGCCTAATCAATTAATCACACCGGGGACAACTGGCCTAATCAATAAATCACACCAGGGACAACTGGCCTAATCAATTAATCACACCAGGGACAACTGGCCTAATCAATAAATCACACCAGGGACAACTAATCTAAAACACATGGGACACCTTGGTCTGATCTAAAACACCTGAGACACCTTGGTCTGCTCTAAAACACCTGGGACACCTTGGTCTGCTCTAAAACACCTGAGACACATTGGTCTGCTCTAAAACACCTGAGACACCTTGGTCTGATCTAAAACACCTGACACCTGAGACACCTTGGTCTGCTCTAAAACACCTGGGACACCTTGGTCTGATCTAAAACACCTGACACCTGGGACACCTTGGTCTGCTCTAAAACTCCTGACACCTGAGACACCTTGGTCTGCTCTAAAACACCTGAGACATCTTGGCCTGCTCTAAAACACCTTGGTCTGATCTAAAACACCTGACACCTGGGACACCTTGGTCTGCTCTAAAACTCCTGACACCTGAGACACCTTGGTCTGCTCTAAAACACCTGGGACATCTTGGTCTGCTCTAAAACACCTGAGACACCTTGTTCTGATCTAAAACACCTGGGACAAGAGGTTAGAGGATCAGATCTGGTCCACCTGATTGCCTTACCTTGGTCTCCACATCTGTCAGTTTGAGGGTCTGCTCAGCTGATTTGCTGAGGAGGTTGGTCCCAATCTCCAACATGGCCGCGGTCTGGGTGTGAACAGCGTTCCTCTTCATCTCCTCCATCGCAGAACGCAGGTTCTCCTGGATGGACCTCTCCAGCTGGAATACAGGGAATACCAGGAATATGGTCAGGAGAGAGGGGGAGATATACAGGGAACACCAGGAATATGGTCAGGAGAGAAAGAGAGATATACAGGGAATACCAGGAATATGGTCAGGAGAGAGATATACAGGGAATACCAGGAATATGGTCAGGAGAGAGATATACAGGGAATACCAGGAATATGGTCTGGAGACAGAGATATACAGGGAATACCATGAATATGGTCCGGAGAGAGAGATATACAGGGGATACCAGGAATATGGTCTGGAGAGAGAGATGTACAGGGAATACCATGAATATAGTCTGGAGAGAGAGATATACAGGGAATACCAGGAATATGGTGAGGAGAGAGATATACAGGGAATACCAAGAATATGGTCAGGAAAGAGAGACATACAGGGAATACCAGGAATATGGTCCGGAGAGAGATATACAGGGAATACCAGGAATATGGTCAGGAAAGAGAGACATACAGGGAATACCATGAATATGGTCTGGAGAGAGAGAGATAGATACAGGGAATACCAGGAATATGGTCAGGAGAGAGATATACAGGGAACACCAGGAATATGGTCCGGAGAGAGACATATACAGGGAATACCATGAATATGGTCTGGAGAGAGAGATATACAGGGAATACCAGGAATATGGTCAGGAGAGAGATATACAGGGAATACCAGGAATACGGACAGGAGAGAGAGATATACAGGGAATACCAGGAATATGGTCTGGAGAGAGATATATAGGGAATGCCAGGAATATGGTCAGGAGAGAGAGATATACAGGGAATACCAGGAATATGGTCAGGAAAGAGAGACATACAGGGAATACCAGGAATATGGTCCGGAGAGAGATATACAGGGAATACCAGGAATATGGTCAGGAAAGAGAGACATACAGGGAATACCAGGAATATGGTCAGGAGAGAGATATACAGGGAATACCAAGAATATGGTCTGGAGACAGAGATATACAGGGAATAACATGAATATGGTCCGGAGAGAGAGATATACAGGGAATACCAGGAATATGGTCTGGAGAGAGAGATGTACAGGGAATACCATGAATATGGTCTGGAGAGAGAGATATACAGGGAATACCAGGAATATGGTCTGGAAAGAGAGACATACAGGGAATACCAGGAATATTGTCAGGAGAGAGATATACAGGGAATACCAGGAATACGGACTGGAGAGAGAGATATACAGGGAATACCAGGAATATGGTCAGGAGAGAGATATACAGGGAATACCAGGAATACGGACAGGAGAGAGAGATATACAGGGAATACCAGGAATATGGTCTGGAGAGAGATATACAGGGAATACCAGGAATATTGTCAGGAGAGAGAGATATACAGGGAATACCATGAATATGGTCAGGAAAGAGAGACATACAGGGAATACCAGGAATATGGTCCGGAGAGAGATATACAGGGAATACCAGGAATAAGGTCCGGAGAGAGATATACAGGGAATACCAGGAATATGGTCCGGAGAGAGAGAGATATACAGGGAATACCAGGAATATGGTCAGGAAAGAGAGACATACAGGGAATACCAGGAATATGGTCAGGAGAGAGAGAGATACAGGGAATACCAGGATTTTTAAGGAGAGAGAGATATACAGGGAATACCAGGAATATGGTCAGGAGAGAATACCAGGAATATGGTCAGGAAAGAGAGATATACAGGGAATACCAAGATTTTTAAGGAGAGAGGGATATACAGGGAATACCAGGAATATGGTCAGGAGAGAGAGAGACATACAGGGAATACCAGGAAACGGTCAGGAGAGAGAGATATAATGGGAATACCAGGAATATGGTCAGGAGAGAGAGATATACAGGGAATACCAGGAATAGGGTCCGGAGAGAGAGATACAGGGAATACCAGGAATATGGTCTGGAGAGAGAGATATAATGGGAATACCAGGAATATTGTCAGGAGAGAGACATACAGGGAATAACAGGAATATGGTCAGGAGAGAGAGAGATACAGGGAATACCAGGAATATGGTCCGGAGAGAGAGAGATATAATGGGAATACCATGAATATGGTCAGGAGAGAGAGAGATATAATGGGAATACTAGGAATATGGTCAGGAGAGAGAGAGACATACAGGGAATACCAGGAAACGGTCAGGAGAGAGATATAATGGGAATACGAGGAATATGGTCAGGAGAGTGATATACAGGGAATAGCAGTAATATGGTCCGGAGAGAGAGATACAGGGAATACCAGGAATATGGTCTGGAGACAGAGATATACAGGGAATACCATGAATATGGTCTGGAGAGAGAGATATACAGGGAATACCAGGAATATGGTCAGGAGAGAGATATACAGGGAATACCAGGAATATGGTCCGGAGAGAGACATATACAGGGAATACCAGGAATATGGTCTGGAGAGAGAGATGTACAGGGAATACCATGAATATGGTCTGGAGAGAGAGATATACAGGGAATACCAGGAATATGGTCAGGAGAGAGATATACAGGGAATACCAGGAATACGGACAGGAGAGAGAGATATACAGGGAATACCAGGAATATGGTCAGGAGAGAGATAGACAGGGAATACCAGGAATACGGACAGGAGAGAGAGATATACAGGGAATACCAGGAATATGGTCTGGAGAGAGATATACAGGGAATACCAGGAATATTGTCAGGAGAGAGATATAAAGGGAATAACAGGAATATGGTCAGGAAAGAGAGACATACAGGGAATACCAGGAATATGGTCCGGAGAGCGATATACAGGGAATACGAGGAATATGGTCAGGAAAGAGAGACATACAGGAAATACCAGGAATATGGTCAGGAGAGAGAGATACAGGGAATACCAGGATTTTTAAGGAGAGAGAGATATACTGGGAATACCAGGAATATGGTCAGGAGAGAATACCAGGAATATGGTCAGGAAAGAGAGATATACAGGGAATACCAAGATTTTTAAGGAGAGAGGGATATACAGGGAATACCAGGAATATGGTCAGGAGAGAGAGAGACATACAGGGAATACCAGGAATATGGTCTGGAGAGAGAGATATAATGGGAATACCAGGAATATTGTCAGGAGAGAGACATACAGGGAATACCAGGAATATGGTCAGGAGAGAGAGAGATACAGGGAATACCAGGAATATGGTCCGGAGAGAGAGAGATATAATGGGAATACTAGGAATATGGTCAGGAGAGAGAGAGACATACAGGGAATACCCAGAAACGGTCAGGAGAGAGATATAATGGGAATACGAGGAATATGGTCAGGAGAGTGATATACAGGGAATAGCAGTAATATGGTCCGGAGAGAGAGATACAGGGAATACCAGGAATATGGTCTGGAGACAGAGATATACAGGGAATACCATGAATATGGTCTGGAGAGAGAGATATACAGGGAATACCAGGAATATGGTCAGGAGAGAGATATACAGGGAATACCAGGAATATGGTCCGGAGAGAGACATATACAGGGAATACCAGGAATATGGTCTGGAGAGAGAGATGTACAGGGAATACCATGAATATGGTCTGGAGAGAGAGATATACAGGGAATACCAGGAATATGGTCAGGAGAGAGATATACAGGGAATACCAGGAATACGGACAGGAGAGAGAGATATACAGGGAATACCAGGAATATGGTCAGGAGAGAGATATACAGGGAATACCAGGAATACGGACAGGAGAGAGAGATATACAGGGAATACCAGGAATATGGTCTGGAGAGAGATATACAGGGAATACCAGGAATATTGTCAGGAGAGAGAGATATAAAGGGAATAACAGGAATATGGTCAGGAAAGAGAGACATACAGGGAATACCAGGAATATGGTCCGGAGAGCGATATACAGGGAATACGAGGAATATGGTCAGGAAAGAGAGACATACAGGAAATACCAGGAATATGGTCAGGAGAGAGAGATACAGGGAATACCAGGATTTTTAAGGAGAGAGAGATATACTGGGAATACCAGGAATATGGTCAGGAGAGAATACCAGGAATATGGTCAGGAAAGAGAGATATACAGGGAATACCAAGATTTTTAAGGAGAGAGGGATATACAGGGAATACCAGGAATATGGTCAGGAGAGAGAGAGACATACAGGGAATACCAGGAATATGGTCTGGAGAGAGAGATATAATGGGAATACCAGGAATATTGTCAGGAGAGAGACATACAGGGAATACCAGGAATATGGTCAGGAGAGAGTGAGATACAGGGAATACCAGGAATATGGTCCGGAGAGAGAGATATAATGGGAATACCATGAATATGGTCAGGAGAGAGAGAGACATACAGGGAATACCAGTAATATGGTCAGGAGAGAGAGAGACATACAGGGAATACCAGGAAACGGTCAGGAGAGAGAGATATAATGGGAATACCAGGAATATGGTCAGGAGAGAGAGATACAGGGAATACCAGGAATATGGTGCGGAGAGAGAGAGAGAGAGAGAGATATACAGGGAATACCAGGAATATGGTCTGGAGAGATATACAGGGAATACCAGGAATATTGTCAGGAGAGAGAGATATACAGGGAATAACAGGAATATGGTCAGGAGAGAGAGATATACAGGGAATATCAGGAATATGGTCAGGAAAGAGAGACATACAGGGAATAACAGGAATATGGTCCGGAGAGAGATATACAGGGAATACCAGGAATATGGTCTGGAGAGAGATATACAGGGAATACCAGGAATATTGTCAGGAGAGAGAGATATACAGGGAATACCAGGAATATGGTCAGGAAAGAGAGACATACAGGGAATACCAGGAATATGGTCAGGAGAGAGATATACAGGGAATACCAGGAATATGGTCAGGAGAGAGATATACAGGGAACACCAGGAATATGGTCCGGAGAGAGAGATATACAGGGAATACCAGGAATAAGGTCTGGAGAGACAGATGTACAGGGAATACCATGAATATGGTCTGGAGAGAGAGATATACAGGGAATACCAGGAATATGGTCTGGAGAGAGATATACAGGGAATACCAGGAATATTGTCAGGAGAGAGAGATATACAGGGAATACCAAGAATATGGTCTGGAGACAGAGATATACAGGGAATACCATGAATATGGTCTGGAGAGAGAGATATACAGGGAATACCAGGAATATGGTCAGGAGAGAGATATACAGGGAACACCAGGAATATGGTCCGGAGAGAGAGATATACAGGGAATACCAGGAATAAGGTCTGGAGAGACAGATGTACAGGGAATACCATGAATATGGTCTGGAGAGAGAGATATACAGGGAATACCAGGAATATGGTCAGGAGAGAGATATACAGGGAATACCAGGAATAAGGACAGGAGAGAGAGAGATATACAGGGAATACCAGGAATATGGTCAGGAGAGAGATATACAGGGAATACCAGGAATACGGACAGGAGAGAGAGATATACAGGGAATACCAGGAATATGGTCTGGAGAGAGATATACAGGGAATACCAGGAATATTGTCAGGAGAGAGATATACAGGGAATACCAGGAATATGGTCAGGAAAGAGAGACATACAGGGAATACCAGGAATATGGTCCGGAGAGAGATATACAGGGAATACCAGGAATATGGTCAGGAGAGAGAGATATACAGGGAATAGCAGGAATATGGTCAGGAAAGAGAGACATACAGGGAATACCAGGAATATGGTCCGGAGAGAGATATACAGGGAATACCAGGAATATGGTCTGGAGAGAGATATACAGGGAATACCAGGAATATGGTCCGGAGAGAGAGAGATATACAGGGAATACCAGGAATATGGTCAGGAAAGAGAGACATACAGGGAATACCAGGAATATGGTCAGGAGAGAGAGAGATACAGGGAATACCAGGATTTTTAAGGAGAGAGAGATATACAGGGAATACCAGGAATATGGTCAGGAGAGAATACCAGGAATATGGTCAGGAAAGAGAGATATACAGGGAATACCAAGATTTTTAAGGAGAGAGGGATATGCAGGGAATACCAGGAATATGGTCAGGAGAGAGAGAGACATACAGGGAATACCAGGAAACGGTCAGGAGAGAGAGATATAATGGGAATACCAGGAATATGGTCAGGAGAGAGAGATATACAGGGAATACCAGGAAACGGTCAGGAGAGAGAGATATAATGGGAATACCAGGAATATGGTCAGGAGAGAGAGATATACAGGGAATACCAGGAATAGGGTCCGGAGAGAGAGATACAGGGAATACCAGGAATATGGTCAGGAGAGAGAGAGATACAGGGAATACCAGGAATATGGTCCGGAGAGAGAGAGATATAATGGGAATACCATGAATATGGTCAGGGGAGAGAGAGATATAATGGGAATACCAGGAATATGGTCAGGAGAGAGAGACATACAGGGAATACCAGGAAACGGTCAGGAGAGAGATATAATGGGAATACCAGGAATATGGTCAGGAGAGAGATATACAGGGAATAGCAGGAATATGGTCCGGAGAGAGAGATACAGGGAATACCAGGAATATGGTCTGGAGACAGAGATATACAGGGAATACCATGAATATGGTCTGGAGAGAGAGATATACAGGGAATACCAGGAATATGGTCAGGAGAGAGATATACAGGGAATACCAGGAATATGGTCCGGAGAGAGACATATACAGGGAATACCAGGAATATGGTCAGGAGAGAGATATACAGGGAACAACAGGAATATGGTCCGGAGAGAGAGATATACAGGGAATACCAGGAATAAGGTCTGGAGAGACAGATGTACAGGGAATACCATGAATATGGTCTGGAGAGAGAGATATACAGGGAATACCAGGAATATGGTCTGGAGAGAGATATACAGGGAATACCAGGAATATTGTCAGGAGAGAGAGATATACAGGGAATACCAAGAATATGGTCTGGAGAGAGAGATATACAGGGAATACCAGGAATATGGTCAGGAGAGAGATATACAGGGAACACCAGGAATATGGTCCGGAGAGAGAGATATACAGGGAATACCAGGAATAAGGTCTGGAGAGACAGATGTACAGGGAATACCATGAATATGGTCTGGAGAGAGAGATATACAGGGAATACCAGGAATATGGTCAGGAGAGAGATATACAGGGAATACCAGGAATACGGACAGGAGAGAGAGAGATATACAGGGAATACCAGGAATATGGTCAGGAGAGAGATATACAGGGAATACCAGGAATACGGACAGGAGAGAGAGATATACAGGGAATACCAGGAATATGGTCTGGAGAGAGATATACAGGGAATACCAGGAATATTGTCAGGAGAGAGATATACAGGGAATACCAGGAATATGGTCAGGAAAGAGAGACATACAGGGAATACCAGGAATATGGTCCGGAGAGAGATATACAGGGAATACCAGGAATATGGTCAGGAGAGAGAGATATACAGGGAATAGCAGGAATATGGTCAGGAAAGAGAGACATACAGGGAATACCAGGAATATGGTCCGGAGAGAGATATACAGGGAATACCAGGAATATGGTCTGGAGAGAGATATACAGGGAATACCAGGAATATTGTCAGGAGAGAGAGATATACAGGGAATACCAGGAATATGGTCAGGAAAGAGAGACATACAGGGAATACCAGGAATATGGTCCGGAGAGAGATATACAGGGAATACCAGGAATATGGTCCGGAGAGAGATATACAGGGAATACCAGGAATATGGTCCGGAGAGAGAGATATACAGGGAATACCAGGAATATGGTCAGGAAAGAGAGACATACAGGGAATACCAGGAATATGGTCAGGAGAGAGAGAGATACAGGGAATACCAGGATTTTTAAGGAGAGAGAGATATACAGGGAATACCAGGAATATGGTCAGGAGAGAATACCAGGAATATGGTCAGGAAAGAGAGATATACAGGGAATACCAAGATTTTTAAGGAGAGAGTGATATGCAGGGAATACCAGGAATATGGTCAGGAGAGAGAGAGACATACAGGGAATACCAGGAAACGGTCAGGAGAGAGAGATATAATGGGAATACCAGGAATATGGTCAGGAGAGAGAGATATACAGGGAATACCAGGAATAGGGTCCGGAGAGAGAGATACAGGGAATACCAGGAATATGGTCAGGAGAGAGAGAGATACAGGGAATACCAGGAATATGGTCCGGAGAGAGAGAGATATAATGGGAATACCATGAATATGGTCAGGGGAGAGAGAGATATAATGGGAATACCAGGAATATGGTCAGGAGAGAGAGAGACATACAGGGAATACCAGGAAACGGTCAGGAGAGAGATATAATGGGAATACCAGGAATATGGTCAGGAGAGAGATATACAGGGAATAGCAGGAATATGGTCCGGAGAGAGAGATACAGGGAATACCAGGAATATGGTCTGGAGACAGAGATATACAGGGAATACCATGAATATGGTCTGGAGAGAGAGATATACAGGGAATACCAGGAATATGGTCAGGAGAGAGATATACAGGGAATATCAGGAATATGGTACGGAGAGAGACATATACAGGGAATACCAGGAATATGGTCTGGAGAGAGAGATATACAAGGAATACCAGGAATATGGTCAGGAGAGAGATATACAGGGAATACCAGGAATATGGTCAGGAGAGAATACCAGGAATATGGTCAGGAAAGAGAGATATACAGGGAATACCAAGATTTTTAAGGAGAGAGGGATATACAGGGAATACCAGGAATATGGTCAGGAGAGAGAGAGACATACAGGGAATACCAGGAAACGGTCAGGAGAGAGAGATATAATGGGAATACCAGGAATATGGTCAGGAGAGAGATATACAGGGAATACCAGGAATACGGACAGGAGAGAGAGATATACAGGGAATACCAGGAATATGGTCAGGAGAGAGATATACAGGGAATACCAGGAATACGGATAGGAGAGAGATATATACAGGGAATACCAGGAATATGGTCTGGAGAGAGATATACAGGGAATACCAGGAATATTGTCAGGAGAGAGAGATATACAGGGAATACCAGAAATATGGTCAGGAAAAGAGAGACATACAGGGAATACCAGGAATATGGTCCGGAGAGAGATATACAGGGAATACCAGGAATATGGTCTGGAGAGAGATATACAGGGAATACCAGGAATATTGTCAGGAGAGAGAGATATACAGGGAATACCAGGAATATGGTCAGGAAAGAGAGACATACAGGGAATACCAGGAATATGGTCCGGAGAGAGATATACAGGGAATACCAGGAATATGGTCCGGAGAGAGATATACAGGGAATACCAGGAATATGGTCCGGAGAGAGAGATATACAGGGAATACCAGGAATATGGTCAGGAAAGAAAGAGATACAGGGAATACCAGGATTTTTAAGGAGAGAGAGATATACAGGGAATACCAGGAATATGGTCAGGAGAGAATACCAGGAATATGGTAAGGAAAGAGAGATATACAGGGAATACCAAGATTTTTAAGGAGAGAGGGATATACAGGGAATGCCAGGAATATGGTCAGGAGAGAGAGAGACATACAGGGAATACCAGGAAACGGTCAGGAGAGAGAGATATAATGGGAATACCAGGAATATGGTCAGGAGAGAGAGATATACAGGGAATACCAGGAATAGGGTCCGGAGAGAGAGATACAAGGAATACCAGGAATATGGTCAGGAGAGAGAGAGATACAGGGAATACCAGGAATATGGTCCGGAGAGAGAGAGATATAATGGGAATACCATTAATATGGTCAGGGGAGAGAGAGATATAATGGGAATACCAGGAATATGGTCAGGAGAGAGAGAGACATACAGGGAATACCAGGAAACGGTCAGGAGAGAGATATAATGGGAATACCAGGAATATGGTCAGGAGAGAGATATACAGGGAATAGCAGGAATATGGTCCGGAGAGAGAGATACAGGGAATACCAGGAATATGGTCTGGAGACAGAGATATACAGGGAATACCATGAATATGGTCTGGAGAGAGAGATATACAGGGAATACCAGGAATATGGTCAGGAGAGAGATATACAGGGAATACCAGGAATATGGTCCGGAGAGAGACATATACAGGGAATACCAGGAATATGGTCAGGAGAGAGATATACAGGGAACAACAGGAATATGGTCCGGAGAGAGAGATATACAGGGAATACCAGGAATATGGTCTGGAGAGAGATACAGGGAATACCATGAATATGGTCTGGAGAGAGAGATATACAGGGAATACCAGGAATATGGTCTGGAGAGAGATATACAGGGAATACCAGGAATATTGTCAGGAGAGAGAGATATACAGGGAATACCAAGAATATGGTCTGGAGAGAGAGATATACAGGGAATACCAGGAATATGGTCAGGAGAGAGATATACAGGGAACACCAGGAATATGGTCCGGAGAGAGAGATATACAGGGAATACCAGGAATATGGTCTGGAGAGACAGATGTACAGGGAATACCATGAATATGGTCTGGAGAGAGAGATATACAGGGAATACCAGGAATATGGTCAGGAGAGAGATATACAGGGAATACCAGGAATACGGACAGAGAGAGAGATATACAGGGAATACCAGGAATATGGTCAGGAGAGAGATATACAGGGAATACCAGGAATACGGACAGAGAGAGAGATATACAGGGAATACCAGGAATATGGTCTGAGAGAGATATACAGGGAATACCAGGAATATTGTCAGGAGAGAGATATACAGGGAATACCAGGAATATGGTCAGGAAAGAGAGACATACAGGGAATACCAGGAATATGGTCCGGAGAGAGATATACAGGGAATACCAGGAATATGGTCAGGAGAGAGATATACAGGGAATAGCAGGAATATGGTCAGGAAAGAGAGACATACAGGGAATACCAGGAATATGGTCCGGAGAGAGATATACAGGGAATACCAGGAATATGGTCTGGAGAGAGATATACAGGGAATACCAGGAATATTGTCAGGAGAGAGAGTATACAGGGAATACCAGGAATATGGTCAGGAAAGAGAGACATACAGGGAATACCAGGAATATGGTCAGGAGAGAGATATACAGGGAATACCAGGAATATGGTCCGGAGAGAGATATACAGGGAATACCAGGAATATGGTCCGAGAGAGAGATATACAGGGAATACCAGGAATATGGTCAGGAAAGAGAGACATACAGGGAATACCAGGAATATGGTCAGGAGAGAGAGAGATACAGGGAATACCAGGATTTTTAAGGAGAGAGAGATATACAGGGAATACCAGGAATATGGTCAGGAGAGAATACCAGGAATATGGTCAGGAAAGAGAGATATACAGGGAATACCAAGATTTTTAAGGAGAGAGGATATACAGGGAATACCAGGAATATGGTCAGGAGAGAGAGAGACATACAGGGAATACCAGGAAACGGTCAGAGAGAGAGATATAATGGGAATACCAGGAATATGGTCAGGAGAGAGAGATATACAGGGAATACCAGGAATAGGGTCCGGAGAGAGAGATACAGGGAATACCAGGAATATGGTCAGGAGAGAGAGAGATACAGGGAATACCAGGAATATGGTCCGGAGAGAGAGAGATATAATGGGAATACCATGAATATGGTCAGGGGAGAGAGAGATATAATGGGAATACCAGGAATATGGTCAGGAGAGAGAGAGACATACAGGGAATACCAGGAAACGGTCAGGAGAGAGATATAATGGGAATACCAGGAATATGGTCAGGAGAGAGATATACAGGGAATACCAGGAATATGGTCTGGAGACAGAGATATACAGGGAATACCATGAATATGGTCTGGAGAGAGAGATATACAGGGAATACCAGGAATATGGTCAGGAGAGAGATATACAGGGAATATCAGGAATATGGTCGGAGAGAGATATACAGGGAATACCAGGAATATGGTCTGGAGAGAGAGATATACAAGGAATACCAGGAATATGGTCAGGAGAGAGATATACAGGGAATACCAGGAATATGGTCAGGAGAGAATACCAGGAATATGGTCAGGAAAGAGAGATATACAGGGAATACCAAGATTTTTAAGGAGAGAGGGATATACAGGGAATACCAGGAATATGGTCAGGAGAGAGAGAGACATACAGGGAATACCAGGAAACGGTCAGGAGAGAGAGATATAATGGGAATACCAGGAATATGGTCAGGAGAGAGATATACAGGGAATACCAGGAATACGGACAGGAGAGAGAGATATACAGGGAATACCAGGAATATGGTCAGGAGAGAGATATACAGGGAATACCAGGAATACGGATAGGAGAGAGAGATATACAGGGAATACCAGGAATATGGTCTGGAGAGAGATATACAGGGAATACCAGGAATATTGTCAGGAGAGAGAGATATACAGGGAATACCAGGAATATGGTCAGGAAAGAGAGACATACAGGGAATACCAGGAATATGGTCCGGAGAGAGATATACAGGGAATACCAGGAATATGGTCTGGAGAGAGATATACAGGGAATACCAGGAATATTGTCAGGAGAGAGAGATATACAGGGAATACCAGGAATATGGTCAGGAGAGAGAGACATACAGGGAATACCAGGAATATGGTCCGGGAGAGAGATATACAGGGAATACCAGGAATATGGTCAGGAGAGAGATATACAGGGAATACCAGGAATATGGTCCGGAGAGAGAGATATACAGGGAATACCAGGAATATGGTCAGGAAAGAAAGATATACAGGGAATACCAGGAATATGGAGAGGAGAGAGATATACAGGGAATACCAGGAATATGGTCTGGAGAGAGATACCAGGAATACAGGGGAATATACAGGAATATGGTCAGAGAGAGAGATATACAGGGAATACCAGGAATATGGTCAGGAGAGAGAGATATACAGGGAATACCAGGAATATGGTCTGGAGAGACAGATATACAGGGAATACCATGAATATGGTCTGGAGAGAGAGATATACAGGGAATACCAGGAATATGGTCAGGAGAGAGATATACAGGGAATACCAGGAATATGGTCAGGAGAGAGAGAGATATACAGGGAATACCAGGAATATGGTCAGGAGAGAGATATACAGGGAATACCAGGAATATGGTCAGGAGAGAGAGATATACAGGGAATACCAGGAATATGGTCTGGAGAGAGATATACAGGGAATACCAGGAATATTGTCAGGAGAGAGATATACAGGGAATACCAGGAATATGGTCAGGAAAGAGAGACATACAGGGAATACCAGGAATATGGTCCGGAGAGAGATATACAGGGAATACCAGGAATATGGTCAGGAGAGAGAGATATACAGGGAATACCAGGAATATGGTCAGGAAAGAGAGACATACAGGGAATACCAGGAATATGGTCCGGAGAGAGATATACAGGGAATACCAGGAATATGGTCAGGAGAGAGAGATATACAGGGAATACCAGGAATATTGTCAGGAGAGAGAGATATACAGGGAATACCAGGAATATGGTCAGGAAAGAGAGACATACAGGGAATACCAGGAATATGGTCGGAGAGAGATATACAGGGAATACCAGGAATATGGTCGGAGAGAGATATACAGGGAATACCAGGAATATGGTCCGGAGAGAGAGATATACAGGGAATACCAGGAATATGGTCAGGAAAGAGAGACATACAGGGAATACCAGGAATATGGTCAGAGAGAGAGAGATACAGGGAATACCAGGATTTTTAAGGGAGAGAGAGATATACAGGGAATACCAGGAATATGGTCAGGAGAGAATACCAGGAATATGGTCAGGAAAGGAGATATACAGGAATACCAAGATTTTTAAGGAGAGAGGATATACAGGGAATACCAGGAATATGGTCAGGAGAGAGAGAGACATACAGGGAATACCAGGAAATGGTCAGGAGAGAGAGATATAATGGGAATACCAGGAATATGGTCAGGAGAGAGAGATATACAGGGAATACCAGGAATATGGTCCGGAGAGAGAGATACAGGGAATACCAGGAATATGGTCAGGAGAGAGAGAGATACAGGGAATACCAGGAATATGGTCCGGAGAGAGAGAGATATAATGGGAATACCATGAATATGGTCAGGGGAGAGAGAGATATAATGGGAATACCAGGAATATGGTCAGGAGAGAGAGAGACATACAGGGAATACCAGGAAACGGTCAGGAGAGAGATATAATGGGAATACCAGGAATATGGTCAGGAGAGAGATATACAGGGAATACCAGGAATATGGTCTGGAGACAGAGATATACAGGGAATACCATGAATATGGTCTGGAGAGAGAGATATACAGGGAATACCAGGAATATGGTCAGGAGAGAGATATACAGGGAATACCAGGAATATGGTCAGGGAGAGAGACATATACAGGGAATACCAGGAATATGGTCTGAGAGAGAGATATACAAGGAATACCAGGAATATGGTCAGAGAGAGATATACAGGGAATACCAGGAATATGGTCAGGAGAGAATACCAGGAATATGGTCAGGAAAGAGAGATATACAGGGAATACCAAGATTTTTAAGGAGAGAGGGATATACAGGGAATACCAGGAATATGGTCAGAGAGAGAGAGACATACAGGGAATACCAGGAAACGGTCAGAGAGAGAGATATAATGGGAATACCAGGAATATGGTCAGGAGAGAGATATACAGGGAATACCAGGAATACGGTCAGGAGAGAGAGATATACAGGGAATACCAGGAATATGGTCAGAGAGAGATATACAGGGAATACCAGGAATATGGATAGGAGAGAGATATATACAGGGAATACCAGGAATATGGTCTGGAGAGAGATATACAGGGAATACCAGGAATATGGTCCGGAGAGAGAGATATACAGGGAATACCAGGAATATGGTCAGGAAAGAGAGACATACAGGGAATACCAGGAATATGGTCCGGAGAGAGATATACAGGGAATACCAGGAATATGGTCTGGAGAGAGATATACAGGGAATACCAGGAATATTGTCAGGAGAGAGAGATATACAGGGAATACCAGGAATATGGTCAGGAAAGAGAGACATACAGGGAATACCAGGAATATGGTCCGGAGAGAGATATACAGGGAATACCAGGAATATGGTCCGGAGAGAGATATACAGGGAATACCAGGAATATGGTCCGGAGAGAGAGAGATATACAGGGAATACCAGGAATATGGTCAGGAAAGAAAGAGATACAGGGAATACCAGGATTTTTAAGGAGAGAGAGATATACATGGAATACCAGGAATATGGTCAGGAGAGAATACCAGGAATATGGTAAGGAAAGAGAGATATACAGGGAATACCAAGATTTTTAAGGAGAGAGGGATATACAGGGAATGCCAGGAATATGGTCAGGAGAGAGAGAGACATACAGGGAATACCAGGAAACGGTCAGGAGAGAGAGATATAATGGGAATACCAGGAATATGGTCAGGAGAGAGAGATATACAGGGAATACCAGGAATAGGGTCCGGAGAGAGAGATACAAGGAATACCAGGAATATGGTCAGGAGAGAGAGAGATACAGGGAATACCAGGAATATGGTCCGGAGAGAGAGAGATATAATGGGAATACCAGGAATATGGTCAGGGAGAGAGAGATATAATGGGAATACCAGGAATATGGTCAGGAGAGAGAGAGACATACAGGGAATACCAGGAAATGGTCAGGAGAGAGATATAATGGGAATACCAGGAATATGGTCAGGAGAGAGATATACAGGGAATAGCAGGAATATGGTCCGGAGAGAGAGATACAGGGAATACCAGGAATATGGTCTGGAGACAGAGATATACAGGGAATACCATGAATATGGTCTGGAGAGAGAGATATACAGGGAATACCAGGAATATGGTCTGGAGAGAGAGATATACAGGGAATACCAGGAATATGGTCCGGAGAGAGATATACAGGGAATACCAGGAATATGGTCAGGAAAGAGAGACATACAGGGAATACCAGGAATATGGTCCGGAGACAGAGATATACAGGGAATACCATGAATATGGTCTGGAGAGAGAGATATACAGGGAATACCAGGAATATGGTCAGGAGAGAGATATACAGGGAATACCAGGAATATGGTCAGGAGAGAATACCAGGAATATGGTCAGGAAAGAGAGATATACAGGGAATACCAAGATTTTTAAGGAGAGAGGGATATACAGGGAATACCAGGAATATGGTCAGGAGAGAGAGAGACATACAGGGAATACCAGGAAACGGTCAGGAGAGAGAGATATAATGGGAATACCAGGAATATGGTCAGGAGAGAGATATACAGGGAATACCAGGAATACGGACAGGAGAGAGAGATATACAGGGAATACCAGGAATATGGTCAGGAGAGAGATATACAGGGAATACCAGGAATACGGACAGGAGAGAGAGATATACAGGGAATACCAGGAATATGGTCTTTAGAGAGATATACAGGGAATACCAGGAATATTTTCAGGAGAGATATACAGGGAATACCAGGAATATGGTCAGGAAAGAGAGACATACAGGGAATACCAGGAATATGGTCCGGAGAGAGATATACAGGGAATACCAGGAATATGGTCCGGAGAGAGATATACAGGGAATACCAGGAATATGGTCCGGAGAGAGATATACAGGGAATACCAGGAATATGGTCCGGAGAGAGAGAGATATACAGGGAATACCAGGAATATGGTCAGGAAAGAGAGACATACAGGGAATACCAGGAATATGGTCAGGAGAGAGAGAGATACAGGGAATACCAGGATTTTTAACGAGAGAGAGATATACAGGGAATACCAGGAATATGGTCAGAGAGAATACCAGGAATATGGTCAGGAAAGAGAGATATACAGGGAATACCAAGATTTTTAAGGGAGAGAGGGATATACAGGGAATGCCAGGAATATGGTCAGAGAGAGAGAGACATACAGGGAATACCAGGAAACGGTCAGGAGAGAGAGATATAATGGGAATACCAGGAATATGGTCAGGAGAGAGAGATATACAGGGAATACCAGGAATAGGGTCCGGAGAGAGAGATACAGGGAATACCAGGAATATGGTCAAGAGAGAGAGAGATACAGGGAATACCAGGAATATGGTCCGGAGAGAGAGAGATATAATGGGAATACCATGAATATGGTCAGGGGAGAGAGAGATATAATGGGAATACCAGGAATATGGTCAGGAGAGAGAGAGACATACAGGGAATACCAGGAAACGGTCAGGAGAGAGAGATATAATGGGAATACCAGGAATATGGTCAGGAGAGAGAGATATACAGGGAATACCAGGAATAGGGTCCGGAGAGAGAGATACAGGGAATACCAGGAATATGGTCAGGAGAGAGAGAGATACAGGGAATACCAGGAATATGGTCCGGAGAGAGAGAGATATAATGGGAATACCATGAATATGGTCAGGGAGAGAGAGATATAATGGGAATACCAGGAATATGGTCAGGAGAGAGAGAGACATACAGGGAATACCAGGAAATGGTCAGGAGAGAGATATAATGGGAATACCAGGAATATGGTCAGGAGAGAGATATACAGGGAATAGCAGGAATATGGTCCGGAGAGAGAGATACAGGGAATACCAGGAATATGGTCTGGAGACAGAGATATACAGGGAATACCATGAATATGGTCTGGAGAGAGATATACAGGAATACCAGGAATATGGTCAGGAGAGAGATATACAGGGAATATCAGGAATATGGTACGGAGAGAGACATATACAGGGAATACCAGGAATATGGTCTGGAGAGAGAGATATACAAGGAATACCAGGAATATGGTCAGGAGAGAGATATACAGGGAATACCAGGAATATGGTCAGGAGAGAATACCAGGAATATGGTCAGGAAAGAGAGATATACAGGGAATACCAAGATTTTTAAGGAGAGAGGGATATACAGGGAATACCAGGAATATGGTCAGGAGAGAGAGAGACATACAGGGAATACCAGGAAACGGTCAGGAGAGAGAGATATAATGGGAATACCAGGAATATGGTCAGGAGAGAGATATACAGGGAATACCAGGAATACGGACAGGAGAGAGAGATATACAGGGAATACCAGGAATATGGTCAGGAGAGAGATATACAGGGAATACCAGGAATACGGATAGGAGAGAGATATATACAGGGAATACCAGGAATATGGTCTGGAGAGAGATATACAGGGAATACCAGGAATATTGTCAGGAGAGAGAGATATACAGGGAATACCAGGAATATGGTCAGGAAAGAGAGACATACAGGGAATACCAGGAATATGGTCCGGAGAGAGATATACAGGGAATACCAGGAATATGGTCTGGAGAGAGATATACAGGGAATACCAGGAATATTGTCAGGAGAGAGAGATATACAGGGAATACCAGGAATATGGTCAGGAAAGAGAGACATACAGGGAATACCAGGAATATGGTCCGGAGAGAGATATACAGGGAATACCAGGAATATGGTCCGGAGAGAGATATACAGGGAATACCAGGAATATGGTCCGGAGAGAGAGAGATATACAGGGAATACCAGGAATATGGTCAGGAAAGAAAGAGATACAGGGAATACCAGGATTTTTAAGGAGAGAGAGATATACAGGGAATACCAGGAATATGGTCAGGAGAGAATACCAGGAATATGGTAAGGAAAGAGAGATATACAGGGAATACCAAGATTTTTAAGGAGAGAGGGATATACAGGGAATGCCAGGAATATGGTCAGGAGAGAGAGAGACATACAGGGAATACCAGGAAACGGTCAGGAGAGAGAGATATAATGGGAATACCAGGAATATGGTCAGAGAGAGATATACAGGGAATACCAGGAATAGGGTCCGGAGAGAGAGATACAAGGAATACCAGGAATATGGTCAGGAGAGAGAGAGATACAGGGAATACCAGGAATATGGTCCGAGAGAGAGAGATATAATGGGAATACCATTAATATGGTCAGGGAGAGAGAGATATAATGGGAATACCAGGAATATGGTCAGGAGAGAGAGAGACATACAGGGAATACCAGGAAACGGTCAGGAGAGAGATATAATGGGAATACCAGGAATATGGTCAGGAGAGAGATATACAGGGAATAGCAGGAATATGGTCCGGAGAGAGAGAGGGAATACCAGGAATATGGTCTGGAGACAGAGATATACAGGGAATACCATGAATATGGTCTGGGAGAGAGGGATATACAGGGAATACCAGGAATATGGTCTGGAGAGAGAGATATACAGGGAATACCAGGAATATGGTCCGGAGAGAGATATACAGGGAATACCAGGAATATGGTCAGGAAAGAGAGACATACAGGGAATACCAGGAATATGGTCCGGAGACAGAGATATACAGGGAATACCATGAATATGGTCTGGAGAGAGAGATATACAGGGAATACCAGGAATATGGTCAGGAGAGAGATATACAGGGAATACCAGGAATATGGTCAGGAGAGAATACCAGGAATATGGTCAGGAAAGAGAGATATACAGGGAATACCAAGATTTTCAGGAGAGAGGGATATACAGGGAATACCAGGAATATGGTCAGGAGAGAGAGAGACATACAGGGAATACCAGGAAACGGTCAGGAGAGAGAGATATAATGGGAATACCAGGAATATGGTCTGGAGAGAGATATACAGGGAATACCAGGAATATTGGACAGGAGAGAGAGATATACAGGGAATACCAGGAATATGGTCAGGAGAGAGATATACAGGGAATACCAGGAATACGGACAGGAGAGAGAGATATACAGGGAATACCAGGAATATGGTCTTTAGAGAGATATACAGGGAATACCAGGAATATTTTCAGGAGAGAGATATACAGGGAATACCAGGAATATGGTCAGGAAAGAGAGACATACAGGGAATACCAGGAAACGGTCAGGAGAGAGAGATATAATGGGAATACCAGGAATATGGTCAGGAGAGAGAGATATACAGGGAATACCAGGAATAGGGTCCGGAGAGAGAGATACAGGGAATACCAGGAATATGGTCAAGAGAGAGAGAGATACAGGGAATACCAGGAATATGGTCCGGAGAGAGAGAGATATAATGGGAATACCATGAATATGGTCAGGGGAGAGAGAGATATAATGGGAATACCAGGAATATGGTCAGGAGAGAGAGATATACAGGGAATACCAGGAATAGGGTCCGGAGAGAGAGATACAAGGAATACCAGGAATATGGTCAGGAGAGAGAGAGATACAGGGAATACCAGGAATATGGTCCGGAGAGAGAGAGATATAATGGGAATACCATTAATATGGTCAGGGGAGAGAGAGATATAATGGGAATACCAGGAATATGGTCAGGAGAGAGAGAGACATACAGGGAATACCAGGAAACGGTCAGGAGAGAGATATAATGGGAATACCAGGAATATGGTCAGGAGAGAGATATACAGGGAATAGCAGGAATATGGTCCGGAGAGAGAGATACAGGGAATACCAGGAATATGGTCTGGAGACAGAGATATACAGGGAATACCATGAATATGGTCTGGAGAGAGAGATATACAGGGAATACCAGGAATATGGTCTGGAGAGAGAGATATACAGGGAATACCAGGAATATGGTCCGGAGAGAGATATACAGGGAATACCAGGAATATGGTCAGGAAAGAGAGACATACAGGGAATACCAGGAATATGGTCCGGAGACAGAGATATACAGGGAATACCATGAATATGGTCTGGAGAGAGAGATATACAGGGAATACCAGGAATATGGTCAGGAGAGAGATATACAGGGAATACCAGGAATATGGTCAGGAGAGAATACCAGGAATATGGTCAGGAAAGAGAGATATACAGGGAATACCAAGATTTTTAAGGAGAGAGGGATATACAGGGAATACCAGGAATATGGTCAGGAGAGAGAGAGACATACAGGGAATACCAGGAAACGGTCAGGAGAGAGAGATATAATGGGAATACCAGGAATATGGTCAGGAGAGAGATATACAGGGAATACCAGGAATACGGACAGGAGAGAGAGATATACAGGGAATACCAGGAATATGGTCAGGAGAGAGATATACAGGGAATACCAGGAATACGGACAGGAGAGAGAGATATACAGGGAATACCAGGAATATGGTCTTTAGAGAGATATACAGGGAATACCAGGAATATTTTCAGGAGAGAGATATACAGGGAATACCAGGAATATGGTCAGGAAAGAGAGACATACAGGGAATACCAGGAATATGGTCCGGAGAGAGATATACAGGGAATACCAGGAATATGGTCCGGAGAGAGATATACAGGGAATACCAGGAATATGGTCCGGAGAGAGATATACAGGGAATACCAGGAATATGGTCCGGAGAGAGAGAGATATACAGGGAATACCAGGAATATGGTCAGGAAAGAGAGACATACAGGGAATACCAGGAATATGGTCAGGAGAGAGAGAGATACAGGGAATACCAGGATTTTTAACGAGAGAGAGATATACAGGGAATACCAGGAATATGGTCAGGAGAGAATACCAGGAATATGGTCAGGAAAGAGAGATATACAGGGAATACCAAGATTTTTAAGGAGAGAGGGATATACAGGGAATGCCAGGAATATGGTCAGGAGAGAGAGAGACATACAGGGAATACCAGGAAACGGTCAGGAGAGAGAGATATAATGGGAATACCAGGAATATGGTCAGGAGAGAGAGATATACAGGGAATACCAGGAATAGGGTCCGGAGAGAGAGATACAGGGAATACCAGGAATATGGTCAAGAGAGAGAGAGATACAGGGAATACCAGGAATATGGTCCGGAGAGAGAGAGATATAATGGGAATACCATGAATATGGTCAGGGGAGAGAGAGATATAATGGGAATACCAGGAATATGGTCAGGAGAGAGAGAGACATACAGGGAATACCAGGAAACGGTCAGGAGAGAAATAATGGGAATACCAGGAATATGGTCAGGAGAGAGAGATATACAGGGAATACCAGGAATACGGACAGGAGAGAGAGATATACAGGGAATACCAGGAATATGGTCAGGAGAGAGATATACAGGGAATACCAGGAATACGGACAGGAGAGAGAGATATACAGGGAATACCAGGAATATGGTCTGGAGAGAGATATACAGGGAATACCAGGAATATTGTCAGGAGAGAGAGATATACAGGGAATACCAGGAATATGGTCAGGAAAGAGAGACATACAGGGAATACCAGGAATATGGTCCGGAGAGAGATATACAGGGAATACCAGGAATATGGTCAGGAGAGAGAGATATACAGGGAATACCAGGAATATGGTCCGGAGAGAGATATACAGGGAATACCAGGAATATGGTCTGGAGAGAGATATACAGGGAATACCAATTTGGAATATGCTCTGGATAAGAGCGTCAGCTAAATGACTTAAATGTAAATGTAATGTAAATGAATACCAGGAATATGGTCTGGAGAGAGATATACAGGGAATACCAGGAATATTGTCAGGAGAGAGAGATATAAAGGGAATACCAGGAATATGGTCAGGAAAGAGAGACATACAGGAAATACCAGGAATATGGTCAGGAGAGAGAGAGATACAGGGAATACCAGGATTTTTAAGGAGAGAGAGATATACAGGGAATACCAGGAATATGGTCAGGAGAGAATACCAGGAATATGGTCAGGAAAGAGAGATATACAGGGAATACCAAGATTTTTAAGGAGAGAGGGATATACAGGGAATACCAGGAATATGGTCAGGAGAGAGAGAGACATACAGGGAATACCAGGAATATGGTCTGGAGAGAGATATATAATGGGAATACCAGGAATATTGTCAGGAGAGAGACATACAGGGAATACCAGGAATATGGTCAGGAGAGAGAGAGATACAGGGAATACCAGGAATATGGTCCGGAGAGAGAGAGATATAATGGGAATACCATGAATATGGTCAGGAGAGAGAGAGACATACAGGGAATACCAGTAATATGGTCAGGAGAGAGAGACATACAGGGAATACCAGGAAACGGTCAGGAGAGAGAGATATAATGGGAATACCAGGAATATGGTCAGGAGAGAGAGATACAGGGAATACCAGGAATATGGTCCGGAGAGAGAGAGAGATATACAGGGAATACCAGGATTATGGTCAGGAGAGAGATATACAGGGAATACCAGGAATATGGTAAGGAGAGAAAGATATAGAGGGAAAACCAGGAATATGGTCAGGAGAGAGATATACAAGGAATACCAGGAACAGGGTAGGAGCTGGAGATATACAGGGAATACCAGGAATACGGTCAGTGGAGAGACATACAGGGAATACTTTGATAGACATGGGAATATCTGTACAGACCAGACAGTGAGGTATTCAGAGGCTCTATACAGACCAGACAGGTAGGTATTCAGAAGCTATATACAGACCAGACAGGGAGGTATGCAGGAATTCACCAACTCTATACAGACCAGACAGGGAGGTATTCACAGACTCTATACAGACAAGAAAGCGAGGTATTCACAGACTCTATACAGACCAGACAGGGAGGTATTCACAGACTCTATACAGACCAGACAGGGAGGTATTCAGAGTCTCAATACAGACCAGACAGGGAGGTATTCAGAGGCTCTATACAGACTAGACAGGGAGGTATTCAGAGGCTCTATACAGACCAGACAGGGAGGTATTCAGAGGCTCTATAAAGACCAGACAGGGAGGTATTCAGAGGCTTTCCCAGCAGAGGTTATAAGGCAGCTTTTCCCAAACTTGGTCCTCTGCACCCCGAGGGGTGCACGTTTTGGTTTCTGCTGTAACAGTATACCGCTGAAACAAACGATCAAGGCTTGATGATTAGTTGATTGTTTGAATCAGCTGTATAGTGCTGGGGCAAAAACCAAAATGGTCACCCAGGGGAGGGGGTTGTTGGGGGGCTCAGGTTAGTATTGTGGTAAAGGTAAACTGATCCCTGATCTGTGCCGAAGGGAAACTTCTATCCAGGTGCTTCCTGTTTTTATCAACAGCGAGGTCAGGGGTTATGTCTCTTACACAGTACCAGTCAAAAGGTTGGACACACCTACTCATACCAGGGTTTATCTTTATTTTTGACTATCTTCTACATTGTAGACTAATAGTGAAGACATCAACACTGTGAAATTCATGTACCTTTTCTACCTTGTCACAACACAACAGCTGATTGGCTCAAACGCATTAAGAAGGAAAGAAATTCCACAAATTAACTTTTAACAAGGCCAACCTTTTAATTGAAATGCATTCCAGGTGACTAACACATGAAGCTGGTTGAGAGAATGCCAAGAGTGTGTAAAGCTGTCATCAAGGCAAAGGGTGTCTACTTTGAAGAATTTAAAATCTTAAATATATTTTGATTTGTTTAACACTTTTTTGGTTACTATTTGATTACATATGGTTTTTTTTGTATAGTTTTGACATCTACACTACTATTCTACAATGTAGAAAATGGTTTTAAAAAATAAAATAAAAACCCTGGAATGAGTAGGAGTGTCCAAACTGAGGAGTGTCCAAACTGAGGAGTGTCCAAACTGAGGAGAGTCCAAACTGAGGAGTGTCCAAACTGAGGAGTGTCCAAACTGAGGAGAGTCCAAACTGAGGAGTGTCCAAACTGAGGAGTGTCCAAACTGAGAAGTGTCCAAACTGAGGAGAGTCCAAACTGAGGAGTGTCCAAACTGAGAAGTGTCCAAACTGAGGAGTGTCCAAACTGAGGAGTGTCCAAACTGAGGAGTGTCCAAACTGAGGAGAGTCCAAACTGAGGAGTGTCCAAACTGAGGAGTGTCCAAACTGAGGAGTGTCCAAACTGAGGAGTGTCCAAACTGAGAAGTGTCCAAACTGAGAAGTGTCCAAACTGAGGAGTGTCCAAACTGAGGAGTGTCCAAACTGAGGAGTGTCCAAACTGAGGAGTGTCCAAAGGCATTAGGCTCTTGATGTTTTTGTGTGGAATCCCACCAACCACAAATCCCACCAACCACAAATCCTACCAACCACAAATCCCACCAACCACAAATCCCACCAACCACAAATCCCACCAACCACAAATCCCACCAACCACAAATCCCACCAACCACAAATCCCACCAACCACAAATCCCACCATCCACAAATCCCACCAACCACCACTCAACACTGAAAACATAAATCACATAACCATTTGGACTGGTGAGGAAAGGTGGTGACAGAGTTTGTAAACGACCTGCGAACCGGATCCAACAGTTCGGCCCTTTATTCTGATGAATAGAAACAAGGGAGAGATGGGAGGGTTCACTCGCTCGCTGTGAAAAAAACCCCAAAAAAGTGCCATTGTCAATGACCTTTTCACCACAGACAACACCCTGCCCTGGTGTGGTCCACAGAATAGACAGTCGTTTTAACACGTCTGGTTTAGTGGGTCATGGCCTTTGCTGGGTGAATAAACTCTAGAGATTTACTTGACAATGTTGTTTTCACTGATAAGGTCATCTGGGGAAAGATCAAGTCTACACACACACACGGACACACACAGAGGGAGACACGTGGACACACACAGAGGGAGACACACGGACACACACACACACACACACACAGAGACACACACAGAGACACACACACAGAGAGACACACACACACACAGACAGACAGACAGACAGACAGACAGACAGACAGACAGACAGACAGACAGACAGACAGACAGACAGACAGACAGACAGACAGACAGACAGACAGACAGACAGACAGACAGACAGACAGACAGACAGACAGACAGACAGACAGTATATTTAAGACTGTAACGGACGTTGTTGGAAGTATTGGACCAAGGTACAGCGTGTAAGGCGTTCATCATATTTATTCATGTGAACCAGAAACAAAACAATTAAAGAGTAACAAAAATGAACGTGCAGCTTTGTAGTGTAAAAGGCTACAATACAAAAACAAGATCCCACAAACAACAGGTAGAAAAAAGGCTGCCAAAATATGATACCCAATCAGAGACAACGATAGACAGCTGCCTCTGATTGGGAACCATACCAGGCCAACATAGAAACAAAAAACTAGAATGCCCACCCTAGTCACACCCTGACCTAACCAAATAGAGAAATAGAAGGATCTCTAAGGTCAGACATTTGTATCAGTACATTCTAAACTAACATATTGTTTTAAAATGGCCATGTCAAAGATCATTTATTTGATTAGAACACGTAGGATGAAACATTGAATTTGTCCTTACTGCTATTAGCCAATAGAAACACATTGAATAACAGATAGTCCTTACTGCTATTAGAAACACATTGAATAACAGATAGTCCTTACTGCTATTAGCCAATAGAAACACATTGAATAACAGATTCACTACGTGGAATAACAGATTCACTACGTGGAATAACAGATTCACTATGTGGAATAACATATTCACTAGGTGGAATAACAGATTCACTAGGTGGAATAACAGATTCACTACGTGGAATAACAGATTCACTAAGTGGAATAACAGATTCACTAAGTGGAATAACAGATTCACTACGTGGAATAACAGATTCACTACGTGGAATAACAGATTCACTACGTGGAATAACAGATTCACTAAGTGGAATAACAGATTCACTACGTGGAATAACAGATTCACTAAGTGGAATAACAGATTCACTACGTGGAATAACAGATTCACTAAGTGGAATAACAGATTCACTAAGTGGAATAACAGATTCACTAAGTGGAATAACAGATTCACTACGTGGAATAACAGATTCACTACGTGGAATAACAGATTCACTACGTGGAATAACAGATTCACGACGTGGAATAACAGATTCACTAAGTGGAATAACAGATTCACTACGTGGAATAACAGATTCACTACGTGGAATAACAGATTCACTATGTGGAATAACAGATTCACTATGTGGAATAACAGATTCACTACGTGGAATAACAGATTCACTACGTGGAATAACAGATTCACTACGTGGAGAGAGAGAGAGAGAGAGAGAGAGAGAGAGAGAGAGAGAGAGAGAGAGAGAGAGAGAGAGAGAGAGAGAGAGAGAGAGAGAGAGAGAGAGAGAGAGAGGGAGAGAGAGAGAGAGAGATGGGGGAGAGAGAGAGAGAGAGAGAGAGATGGGGGGAGAGAGAGAGAGAGAGAGAGAGAGAGAGGAGAGAGAGAGAGAGAGAGAGAGAGAGAGAGAGAGAGAGAGAGAGAGAGAGAGAGAGACAGAGAGAGGGGGCTCTGTTCACAAACACAAACACACCCTACAGAGCCCCAGGACAACAGCACAATTAGACCCAACCAAATCATGAGAAAACAAAAATATAATTACTTGACACATTGGAAAGAATTAACAAAAAAACAGAGCAAACTAGAATGCTATTTGGCCCTACACAGAGAGTACACAGCGGCAGAATACCTGACCACTGTGACTGACCCAAAATTAAGGAAAGCTTTGACTATGTACAGACTCAGTGAGCATAGCCTTGCTATTGAGAAAGGCCGCCGTAGGCAGACATGGCTCTCAAGAGAAGACAGGCTATGTGCTCACTGCCCACAAAATGAGGTGGAAACTGAGC
Source organism: Oncorhynchus gorbuscha (assembly GCF_021184085.1). NCBI lineage: Eukaryota > Metazoa > Chordata > Actinopteri > Salmoniformes > Salmonidae > Oncorhynchus > Oncorhynchus gorbuscha. The sequence continues at coordinate 64,764,794 of NC_060196.1, forward strand.
TGCACTTCCTAACCTCCTGCCCAATGTATGACCATATTAGAGAGACATATTTCCCCCAGATCACACAGATCCACAAAGAATTCGAAAACAAATCCAATTTTGAAAAACTCCCATATCTTTTGGGTGAAATTCCACAGTGTGCCATCACAGCAGCAAGATTTGTGACCTGTTGCCACGAGAAAAGGGCAACCAGTGAAGAACAAACACCATTGTAAATAAAACCCATATTTATGCTTATTTATTTTATCTTGTGTCCTTTAACTATTTGTACATTGTGTGTATATATATATATATATATATATATAATATGACATTTGTAATGTCTTTACTGTTTTGAAACTGTTGTATGTGTAATGTTTACTGTTAATTTTAGTTGTTTTTCACTTTATATATTCACTTTGTATGTTGTCTACCACACTTGCTTTGGCAATGTTAACACATGTTTCCCATGCCAATAAAGCCCTTGAATTGAATTGAATTGAGAGAGAGAGAGAGAGAGAGAGAGAGAGAGAGAGAGAGAGAGAGAGAGAGAGAGAGAGAGAGAGAGAGAGAGAGAGAGAGAGAGAGAGAGAGAGAGAGAGAGAGAGAGAGAGAGAGAGAGAGAGAGAGACAGAGAGAGATGGAAGCGTGTAGAACTTACCTTGACCTCGATGAATAATAGAAAGACAGTAGGAAGATGCCACCACACAATGACAGAGAGTCGTACCTTCTGCAACCATTGTGTATTATTCTCTGTGGAGCTCTCCAGACTCTCCAGCTTCCTCTCCTGCCATGAGGACCTAGCGGGCTGGGCTTTGTCCTGCTCAGGGTGACTCGATCCTGGGTCCGGGGCTGGCGGTGGCGGTGGTGGGGAGTCCCTCTGGAGGGAGTTGGTGACCTGGAAGTCTTTGAGGGGCTGGCAGTGTTCCACCTCGGGGAGAATGAAGGTGTAACTGCAGGGTCCATGCTGCACCCGGTGCTGCTGCTTCTCTGAGCCAATCACAGCAGTCGACAGGTACACCAGGTAGACCAGGGCCAGCAGCCGGCCCATCTCAGGTGAGATGAGGACAGGGGGAGGAGAGGGAGAAGGGGGAGGTGGAGGTGGAGAGGGGAGATGGAGAGTTGTCACACTTGGCAGAGCAGAGAAGAACACCGAAAGAGTCTTATCTTGATTAACTAGAAGGGTCTCTCTTTCTCTCTCTCTCCTTGACTTTCTCTTTCAGTTTCTTTGTGTGTCTTCAGTCTCTTCTCATTCCATCAGGTGCAAACTCTCTTCAATTAGTCCACGGTATGTTTCTCTTCTTGAAGTCGTCAAACTCTCTTCAATTAGTCCACGGTATGTTTCTCTTCTTGAAGTCGTCAAACTCTCTTCAATTAGTCCACGGTATGTTTCTCTTCTTGAAGTTGTCAAACTCTCTTCAATTAGTCCACGGTATGTTTCTCTTCTTGAAGTTGTCAAACTCTCTTCAATTAGTCCACGGTATGTTTCTCTTCTTGAAGTCGTCAAACTCTCTTCAATTAGTCCACGGTATGTTTCTCTTCTTGAAGTTGTCAAACTCTCTTCAATTAGTCCACGGTATGTTTCTCTTCTTGAAGTTGTCAAACTCTCTTCAATTAGTCCACGGTATGTTTCTCTTCTTCTTGTCTGCTTCTGGTGCTGCTCCTCATTCAGTTGGCAGAGGATCTGTGGTCCAGCTTTCTTCCCAAAAACTAGCTCCTGCTATCCCACTTTTCTCTGTCTGGACAGATACACACACACAAGAAGAGATGATTGGTTCCTGTTCTCTCCACGGTGTTCAGCTGGGACGACTCACTCCAGGAAACAAGCTGCTAACTCGCCAAGCTGATTACTAACCTCCTGTATTGTTGCCTTGTGTTTCCTCTCTCTCTCTCTCTCTGTCTCTCTGTCTCTGTCTCTCTCTCTCTCTCTCTCTCTCTCTCTCTCTCTCTCTCTCTCTCTCTCTCTCTCTCTCTCTCTCTCTCTCTCTCTCTCTCTCTCTCTCTCTCTCTCTCTCTCTCTCTCTCTCTCTCTCTCTCTCTCTCTCTCTCTCTCTCTCTCTCCCTCCCTCTCTCTCTCTCCCTCTCTCTCTGTATTCGTTCATTCGCCTGGAAGAGAGGAGCAGAACAGAGGAGGAGAGAAGAGAGGGAGCTGCTGGGTTTGAGATGTGAGCTGAAGTGGCTCAGTAGTGATTGAGTGTACCTCTTCTCTATACCCCCTCCTTCAACACATTATCACTCTCCCTCTCTCTCTTCCTCGTAGGGCATCTCCTACTCTCTCTCTCTCCCTCCCTCCCTCGCAGGGCATCTCCTACTCTCCCTCCCTCCCTCACAGGGCATCTCGTACTCTCTCTCTCCCTCACTTGTAGGGCTGCTCCTACTCTCTCTCTCACTCCCTCACTCGTAAGGTATCTCGAACTCCCTCCCTCACAGGGCATCTCCTAATCTCTCTCTCTCTCCCTCCCTCACTCATAGGGCTGTTCCTACTGTCTCTCTCTCCCTCCCTCCCTCTCAGGGCATCTCCTACTCTCTCTCTCTCCTTCCCTCACTCGTAGGGCTACTCCTACACCCTCTATCTCTCCCTCGCAGTGCTGATTCTACTCACTCTCTCTCTCTTTCAGTCCCTCCATCGAGTGCTGCTCTTACTTTCCCTCTCTTTCTGTCTCTCTCTCCCTTCCTCCTTCACATGGCTGCTCCAACTCTCTCTCTCCCTCACAGTGCTGTTCCTACTCTGTCTCTCTCTTTCCAGCCCTCCCCCCCTTGCATGACTACTCCTACTCCCCCCTCCCTCGCATGACTACACCTACTCCCTCCCTCCCACCCCTCTCTCCCTCCCTCATAGGGCTGCTCCTACTCCCTCCCTCCCCTCTCTCCCTCCCTCATAGGGCTGCTCCTACTCCGTCCCTCCCCTCTCTCCCTCATAGGGCTGCTCCTACTCCCTCTCTATCTCACCTCTCTCCCTCCCTCATAGGGCTGCTCCGACTCCCTCACTCCCTCCCCTCTCTCCCTCCCTCATAGGGCTGCTCCTACTCACTCTCTCCCACACAGGGACGCTCCTCCTGTCTCGCTCCCTTGCCCCCTCCCTTGCCCCCTCCCTTGAACCAGGGGTGAGAGGAAGCCACAGAAATGCATAGAGCCACACCACCACAATAACAAGAACCTGGGAATGATCTGCTCATTATTCCCTATCCTCCATATCTCTCTCTCTCTCTCTCTGTGTGTGTTTCTCTCTCTCTCTCTCTCTCTCTCTCTCTCTCTCTCTCTCTCTCTCTCTCTCTCTCTCTCTCTCTCTCTCTCTCTCTCTCTCTCTCTCTGTGTGTTTCTCTCTCTCTGTGTGTGTTTCTCTCTGTCTCTCTCTCTCTCTCTCACTATCTCTCTAACTATCTATATCTATATATTTTTCTCTCACTCTCCGTCTATCTCTCTCTCTCTCTCTCTCTCTCTCTCTCTCTCTCTCTCTCTCTCTAACTATCTCTCTCTAACTCTCTCTCTCTCTATCTATATCTATATATATTTCTCTCACTCTCCCTCTATCTCTCTCTCTCTCAAACTCAACATCTCCATCACAACCTCTCTTGTACACTTTTAAATTCTTCCCGTTCAAGCATTATGTTACTGTCCACCTCTCCATCACTTTATGTTACTGTTCACCTCTCCATCACCTCTCCATCACTTTATGTTACTGTCCACCTCTCCATCACCTCTCCATCACTTTATGTTACTGTTCACCTCTCCATCACCTCTCCATCACTTTATGTTACTGTTCACCTCTCCATCACTTTATGTTACTGTCCACCTCTCCATCACTTTATGTTACTGTCCACCTCTCCATCACTTTATGTTACTGTCCACCTCTCCATCACCTCTCCATCACTTTATGTTACTGTTCACCTCTCCATCACCTCTCCATCACTTTATGTTACTGTCCACCTCTCCATCACCTCTCCATCACTTTATGTTACTGTCCACCTCTCCATCACTTTATGTTACTGTCCACCTCTCCATCACTTTATGTTACTGTCCACCTCTCCATCACCTCTCCATCACTTTATGTTACTGTCCACCTCTCCATCACTTTATGTTACTGTCCACCTCTCCATCACTTTATGTTACTGTCCACCTCTCCATCACCTCTCCATCACTTTATGTTACTGTTCACCTCTCCATCACCTCTCCATCACTTTATGTTACTGTCCACCTCTCCATCACCTCTCCATCACTTTATGTTACTGTTCACCTCTCCATCACCTCTCCATCACTTTATGTTACTGTTCACCTCTCCATCACCTCTCCATCACTTTATGTTACTGTTCACCTCTCCATCACCTCTCCATCACTTTATGTTACTGTTCACCTCTCCATCACCTCTCCATCACTTTATGTTACTGTTCACCTCTCCATCACCTCTCCATCACTTTATGTTACTGTTCACCTCTCCATCACCTCTCCATCACTTTATGTTACTGTTCACCTCTCCATCACTTTATGTTACTGTCCACCTCTCCATCACTTTATGTTACTGTCCACCTCTCCATCACTTTATGTTACTGTCCACCTCTCCATCACCTCTCCATCACTTTATGTTACTGTCCACCTCTCCATCACTTTATGTTACTGTCCACCCTCCATCACCTCTCCATCACTTTATGTTACTGTTCACCTCTCCATCACCTCTCCATCACTTTATGTTACTGTCCACCTCTCCATCACCTCTCCATCACTTTATGTTACTGTCCACCTCTCCATCACCTCTCCATCACTTTATGTTACTGTCCACCTCTCCATCACCTCTCCATCACTTTATGTTACTGTCCACCTCTCCATCACTTTATGTTACTGTTCACCTCTCCATCACCTCTCCATCACTTTATGTTACTGTCCACCTCTCCATCACCTCTCCATCACTTTATGTTACTGTCCACCCCTCCATCACCTCTCCATCACTTTATGTTACTGTCCACCTCTCCATCACTTTATGTTACTGTTCACCTCTCCATCACCTCTCCATCACTTTATGTTACTGTCCACCCCTCCATCACCTCTCCATCACTTTATGTTACTGTCCACCTCTCCATCACTTTATGTTACTGTTCACCTCTCCATCACCTCTCCATCACTTTATGTTACTGTCCACCCCTCCATCACCTCTCCATCACTTTATGTTACTGTCCACCTCTCCATCACTTTATGTTACTGTTCACCTCTCCATCACCTCTCCATCACTTCATGTTACTGTCCACCTCTCCATCACTTTATGTTACTGTCCACCCCTCCATCACCTCTCCATCACTTTATGTTACTGTCCACCTCTCCATCATTTTATGTTACTGTCCACCTCTCCATCATTTTATGTTACTGTCCACCTCTCCATCACTTTATGTTACTGTCCACCTCTCCATCACTTTATGTTACTGTCCACCTCTCCATCACTTTATGTTACTGTCCACCTCTCCATCACTTTATGTTACTGTCCACCTCTCCATCACTTTATGTTACTGTCCACCTCTCCATCACTTTATGTTACTGTCCACCTCTCCATCACTTTATGTTACTGTCCACCTCTCCATCATTTTATGTTACTGTCCACCTCTCCATCACTTTATGTTACTGTCCACCTCTCCATCATTTTATGTTACTGTCCACCTCTCCATCATTTTATGTTACTGTCCACCTCTCCATCACTTCTCCATCACTTTGTTACTGTTCACCTCTCCATCACCTCTCCATCACTTTATGTTACTGTCCACCTCTCCATCACTTTATGTTACTGTCCACCTCTCCATCACTTTATGTTACTGTCCACCTCTCCATCACTTTATGTTACTGTCCACCTCTCCATCACCTCTCCATCACTTTATGTTACTGTCCACCTCTCCATCACTTTATGTTACTGTCCACCTCTCCATCACCTCTCCATCACTTTATGTTACTGTTCACCTCTCCATCACCTCTCCATCACTTTATGTTACTGTTCACCTCTCCATCACCTCTCCATCACTTTATGTTACTGTCCACCTCTCCATCACCTCTCCATCACTTTATGTTACTGTCCACCTCTCCATCACTTTATGTTACTGTTCACCTCTCCATCACCTCTCCATCACTTTATGTTACTGTCCACCTCTCCATCACCTCTCCATCACTTTATGTTACTGTTCACCACTCCATCACCTCTCCATCACCTCTCCATCACTTTATGTTACTGTTCACCTCTCCATCACCTCTCCATCACTTTATGTTACTGTCCACCCCTCCATCACCTCTCCATCACTTTATGTTACTGTCCACCTCTCCATCACTTTATGTTACTGTTCACCTCTCCATCACCTCTCCATCACTTTATGTTACTGTCCACCTCTCCATCACCTCTCCATCACTTTATGTTACTGTCCACCTCTCCATCACTTTATGTTACTGTTCACCTCTCCATCACCTCTCCATCACTTTATGTTACTGTCCACCTCTCCATCACTTTATGTTACTGTCCACCCCTCCATCACCTCTCCTTCACTTTATGTTACTGTCCACCTCTCCATCATTTTATGTTACTGTCCACCTCTCCATCATTTTATGTTACTGTCCACCTCTCCATCACTTTATGTTACTGTCCACCTCTCCATCACTTTATGTTACTGTCCACCTCTCCATCACTTTATGTTACTGTCCACCTCTCCATCACTTTATGTTACTGTCCACCTCTCCATCACTTTATGTTACTGTCCACCTCTCCATCACTTTATGTTACTGTCCACCTCTCCATCACTTTATGTTACTGTCCACCTCTCCATCATTTTATGTTACTGTCCACCTCTCCATCACTTTATGTTACTGTCCACCTCTCCATCATTTTATGTTACTGTCCACCTCTCCATCACTTTATGTTACTGTCCACCTCTCCATCACTTCTCCATCACTTTGTTACTGTTCACCTCTCCATCACCTCTCCATCACTTTATGTTACTGTCCACCTCTCCATCACTTTATGTTACTGTCCACCTCTCCATCACTTTATGTTACTGTCCACCTCTCCATCACTTTATGTTACTGTCCACCTCTCCATCACCTCTCCATCACTTTATGTTACTGTCCACCTCTCCATCACTTTATGTTACTGTCCACCTCTCCATCACCTCTCCATCACTTTATGTTACTGTTCACCTCTCCATCACCTCTCCATCACTTTATGTTACTGTTCACCTCTCCATCACTTTATGTTACTGTTCACCTCTCCATCACCTCTCCATCACTTTATGTTACTGTCCACCTCTCCATCACCTCTCCATCACTTTATGTTACTGTTCACCTCTCCATCACCTCTCCATCACCTCTCCATCACTTTATGTTACTGTTCACCTCTCCATCACCTCTCCATCACTTTATGTTACTGTTCACCTCTCCATCACCTCTCCATCACCTCTCCATCACCTCTCCATCACCTCTCCATCACTTTATGTTACTGTCCACCTCTCCATCACCTCTCCATCACTTTATGTTACTGTCCACCTCTCCATCACCTCTCCATCACTTTATGTTACTGTCCACCTCTCCATTCCATCACTTTATGTTACTGTTTCACCTCTCCATCACCTCTCCATCACTTTATGTTACTGTTCACCTCTCCATCACCTCTCCCTTTATGTTACTGTTCACCTCTCCATCACCTCTCCATCACCTCTCCATCACTTTATGTTCTCCATCACCTCTCCATCACTTTATGTTACTGTCCACCTCTCCATCACCTCTCCATCACTTTATGTTACTGTCCACCTCTCCATCACCTCTCCATCACTTTATGTTACTGTCCACCTCTCCATCACCTCTCCATCACTTTATGTTACTGTTCACCTCTCCATCACTTTATGTTACTGTCCACCTCTCCATCACCTCTCCATCACTTTATGTTACTGTCCACCTCTCCATCACCTCTCCATCACTTTATGTTACTGTCCACCTCTCCATCACCTCTCCATCACTTTATGTTACTGTTCACCTCTCCATCACCTCTCCATCACCTCTCCATCACTTTATGTTACTGTTCACCTCTCCATCACTTTATGTTACTGTCCACCTCTCCATCACCTCTCCATCACTTTATGTTACTGTCCACCTCTCCATCACCTCTCCATTACTTTATGTTACTGTCCACCTCTCCATCACCTCTCCATCACTTTATGTTACTGTTCACCTCTCCATCACCTCTCCATCACTTTATGTTACTGTTCACCTCTCCATCACTTTATGTTACTGTCCACCTCTCCATCACTTTATGTTACTGTCCACCTCTCCATCACCTCTCCATCACTTTATGTTACTGTTCACCTCTCCATCACTTTATGTTACTGTCCACCTCTCCATCACCTCTCCATCACTTTATGTTACTGTCCACCTCTCCATCACTTTATGTTACTGTCCACCTCTCCATCACTTTATGTTACTGTCCACCTCTCCATCACCTCTCCATCACTTTATGTTACTGTCCACCTCTCCATCACCTCTCCATCACTTTATGTTACTGTCCACCTCTCCATCACCTCTCCATCACTTTATGTTACTGTCCACCTCTCCATCACCTCTCCATCACTTTATGTTACTGTCCACCTCTCCATCACCTCTCCATCACTTTATGTTACTGTCCACCTCTCCATCACCTCTCCATCACTTTATGTTACTGTCCACCTCTCCATCACCTCTCCATCACTTTATGTTACTGTCCACCTCTCCATCACCTCTCCATCACTTTATGTTACTGTTCACCTCTCCATCACCTCTCCGTCACTTTATGTTACTTAAAAACAACCCAATTTGGGTTATTTGGTAACCCAGCGCTGGGAAAACATTGGGCACAACACACACTGGGTTATTTTCAACCAGCCATTTGGTTTGCATGAATAACCCAACACACGCTGGGTTATTTTCAACCAGCCATTTGGTTTGCATGAATAACCCAACACACGCTGGGTTATTTTCAACCAGCCATTTGGTTTGCATGAATAACCTTGCTTGGATTCATTTAACCATCAATTGGGTTTGTATTCACTTTCATGCAGGTTGTTTAAGCAGCTGGATCTTTTATTTTTACTGTAATCCATAGGTTATTTTCAGGAGGTATGGACAATTAGGGTGTGGCACATTTTTGGCCACCCGTGAGAGTTAACGTCATTCCTGTTCTTCATGTTAAATTCGTACACTTGCAAATTTCACTGGGGAATGTTGTATGAATTTAAAATATTGAACATTCCATAATTCCAAATGAATCCACAACCTTGTAGGCTTTGTACCGGGAGGTATCATTCCACAACCTTGTAGGCTTTGTACCGGGAGGTATCATTCCACAACCTTGTAGGCTTTGTACCGGGAGGTATCATTCCACAACCTTGTTCATTTTTGAAGTATGTTTCGAAAACCCCAGAAACATTTCATGAGAACCCATTATAAGCTGTATTGTAATATTGGCAAGGGTTCTTCTTTGTTGTGCCCAAAACGTTGCCGCTTGAAACCTTATACAATGTTGCAGAACGCCAGCTGGTACGAAACCACAAACTTGTAACTAAAAAAAAAAAAACTTTGTGAGAAACATTGTAAAGTATAATTCAAACTGTTACGAATTCCTTGCCGGAGTCTCTTCTCACACCATTTCACAGGTCTCTCAGAGACACAAACTCTGCTACCTTCAGTCTCCTGCAGTAGGCTCCCCTCTCTCAGTAGGCTCCCCTCTCTCCTCTCTCAGTAGGCTCCCCTCTCTCAGTAGGCTCCCCTCTCTCAGTAGGCTCCCCTCTCTCAGTAGGCTCCCCTCTCTCAGTAGGCTCCCCTCTCTGCAGTAGGCTCCCCTCTCTCAGTAGGCTCTCCCTCTCTGCAGTAGAGCCCTGTCAACAGGGAGGGAAACAGTCTGTTTCATGGAGCCCTGTCAACAGGGAGGGAAACAGTCTGTTTCATGGAGCCGTGTCAACAGGGAGGGAAACAGTCTGTTTCATGGAGCCCTGTCAACAGGGAGGGAAACAGTCTGTTTCATGGAGCCCTGTCAACGGAACGACTTGATTAGTGTAGTGTCAACAACGCACTCACTGCCAGCTGGCCTACTTCAGCAGTACCCCTGTATCACCTTTTAATCATTTTAGTCAATAAGATTCCTCACTACGTTAGCTTAACTTTCTGAACATTCGAGACGTGTAGTCCACTTGTCATTCCATCTCCTTTTGCATTACTGTCCACCTCTTCTCAGCCTCTCAACTATGTGTACGGTTTATCCCTGTTCTCTCCTCTCTGCACAGACCATACAAACGCTCCTCACCTCTGGCCGCGGCCACCCTATGTTACTGGTGGTCCCATCACCTCTCCATCCCACGTGGAGTTCCAGGTCTCCGGTACCTCTCCATCTGGAACTGCCAATCTCGGTCAACAAGGCAGAGTTCATCTCAGCCCATGCCTCCCTCCAGTCCTCGACTTCTTGGCCCTGACGGAAACATGGATCACCACAGACAACACTGCATACTCCTACTGCTCTCCATCTTCGTCCGCCCACGTGTTCTCCACACCCCGAGAGCGTCTGGTTACGGGGTGGTGGCACCGGGATCCTCATCTCTCCCAAGTGGTCATTCTCTCTTTCTCCCCTTACCCATCTGTCATCGCCTCCTTTGAATTCCATGCTGTCACAGTCACTAGCCCTTTCAAGCTTAACATCCTTATCATTTATCGCCCTCCAGGTTCCCTCGGAGAGTTCATCATGAGCTTGATGCCTTGATAAGCTCCTTTCCTGAGGACGGCTCACCTCTCACAGTTCTATGTTACTTAACCTCCCCACGTCTACCTTTGACTCTTTCCCTCTGCCTCACCTTCTTTCCACTCCTCTCCTTTTGACCTCACCCTCTCACCTTCCCCCTACTCACAAGGCAGGCAATACGCTCGACCTCATCTTTACTAGATGCTGTTCTTCCACTAACCTCATTGCAACTCTCCCCTCCATGTCTCCGACCACTGCCTTGTATCCTTTTCCCTCTCGCTCTCATCCAACACCTCCCACTGCCCCTTCGGATGGTATCGCTGTCCCAACCTTCATCACTCTCTCCCCGCTACTCTCTCCTCTTCCATCCTATCATCTCTTCCCTCCGCATCAAACCTTCTCCCACCTATCTCCTGATTCTGCCTCCTCAACCCTCCTCTCCTCCCTCTCTGCATCCCTTGACTCTCTATGTCCCCTATCCTCCAGGCCGGCTCGGTCCTCCCCTCCCGCTCCGTGGCTCGATGACTCATTGCAGCTCACAGAACAGGGCTCCGGGCAGCCGAGCGGAAATGGAGGAAAACCTCGCCTCACCCTGCGGACCTGGCATCCTTTCACTCCCTCCTCTCACATTTTCCTCCTCTGTCTCTTGCTAAAGCCACTTTCTACCACGCTAAATTCCAAGTTCTGCCTCTAACCCTAGGAAGCTTATTTGCCACCTTCTCCTCCCTCCTGAATCCTCCGGTTCCCCCTCCTCACCTCTCTGCAGATGACTCTCCAACCATTTTGAAAAGAAGTTCGACGACATCCGATCCTCGTTTGCTAAGTCAAACGACACCGCTGGTTCTGCTCACACTGCCCTACCCTATGCTCTGACCTCTTTCTCCCCTCTCTCTCCAGATGAAATCTCAGCGTCTTTGACGGCCGGCCGCCCAACAACCTGCCCGCTTGACCCTATCCCCTCCTCTCTTCTCCAGACCATTTCCGGAGACCTTCTCCCTTACCTCACCTCGCTCATCAACTCATCCCTGACCGTTGGCTACGTCCTTCCGTCTTCAAGAGAGGCGAGAGTTGCACCCCTTCTGAAAAAACCTACAGATCCCTCCGATGTCAACAATTACAGACCAGTATCCCTTCTTTCTTTTCTCTCCAAAACTCATTTTTGAACGTTGCCGTCCTTGGCCAGCTCTCCCGCTATCTCTCTCTGAATGACCTTCTTGATCCAAATCAGTCAGGTTTCAAGACTAGTCATTCAACTGAGACTGCTCTCCTCTGTATCACGGAGGCGCTCCGCACTGCTAAAGCTAACTCTCTTCCTCTGCTCTCATCCTTCTAGATCTAAAGGCTGCCTTCGATACTGTGAACCATCAGATCCTCCTCTCCACCCTCTCCGAGTTGCAGGCATCAGGGGCGGGCCCACAAACTTGATTGCGTCCTACCTGACAGGTCGCTCCTAACAGGTGGCGTGGCGAGAATCTGTCTCCTCACCACGCGCTCTCACCACTGGTGTCCCCAGGGCTCTGTTCTTGGCCCTCTCCTATTCTCGCTATACACCAAGTCACTTGGCTCTGTCATAACCTCACATGGTCTCTCTTATCATTGCTATGCAGACGACACACAATTAATCTTCTCCTTTCCCCCTTCTGATGACCAGGTGGCGAACAACGCATCTCTGCATGTCTGGCAGACATATCAGTGTGGATGACGGATCACCACCTCAAGATGAACCCTCGGCAAGACGGAGCTGCTCTTCCTCCCGGGGAAGGACTGCCCGTTCCATGATCTCGCCATCACGGTTGACAACTCCACTGTGTCCTCCTCCCAGAGCGCCAAGAACCTTGGTGTGATCCTGGACAACACCCTGTCGTTCTCAACTAACATCAAGGCGGTGGCCCGTTCCTGTAGGTTCATGCTCTACAACATCCGCAGAGTACGACCCTGCCTCACACAGGAAGCGGCGCAGGTCCTAATCCAGGCACTTGTCATCTCCCGTCTGGATTACTGCAAGAACTGTTGGCTGGGCTCCCTGCCTGTGCCATTAAACCCCTTCAACTCATCCAGAACGCCGCAGCCCGTCTGGTGTTCAACCTTCCCAAGTTCTCACCCACGTCACCCCGCTCCTCCGTTCTCTCCACTGGCTTCCAGTTGAAGCTCGCATCCGCTACAAGACCATGGTGCTTGCCTACGGAGCTGTGAGGGGAACGGCACCTCAGTACCTCCAGGCTCTGATCAGGCCCTACACCCAAACAAGGGCACTGCGTTCATCCACCTCTGGCCTGCTCGCCTCCCTACCACTGAGGAAGTACAGCTCCCGCTCAGCCCAGTCAAAACTGTTGCTGCCCTGGCCCCCAATGGTGGAACAAACTCCCTCACGACGCCAGGACAGCGGAGTCAATCACCACCTTCCGGAGACACCTGAAACCCCACCTCTTTAAGGAATACCTAGGATAGGTTAAGTAATCCCTCTCACCCCACCCCCCCTAAGTTTTAGATGCACTATTGTTAAGTGACTGTCCCACTGGATGTCATAAGGTGAATGCACCAATTTGTAAGTCGCTCTGGATAAGAGCGTCTGCTAAATGACTTAAATGTAATGTAAATGTAACAGGGAGGGAAACAGTCTGTTTCATGGAGCCCTGTCAACAGGAGCCCTGTTCGCTGCTCTGGCCCCCCAATGGTGGAACAAACTCCCTCACGACGCCAGGACAGCGGAGTCAATCACCACCTTCCGGAGACACCTGAAACCCCACCTCTTTAAGGAATACCTAGGATAGGATAAGTAATCCTTCTCACCCCCCCCCCTTTAAGATTTAGATGCACTATTGTAAAGTGACTGTTCCACTGGATGTCATAAGGTGAATGCACCAATTTGTAAGTCGCTCTGGTTAAGAGCGTCTGCTAAATGACTTAAATGTAATGTAAATGTAAATGTAATAACAACCCCAAACATCACCCCCAATAACCACCCCAAACACCACCCTCAAACACTACCCACAATAACATCCCCCAAAAATCACCCACCAAACACCACCCCCAAACAGACCCTCAAACACCACCCTCAAACACCACCCTCAAACACCACCCCAAACACCACCCTCAAACACCACCCCAAACACCACCCTCAAACACCACCCCCAAACACCACCCTCAAACACCACCCTCAAACACCACCCTCAAACACCACCCCCAAACACCACCCTCAAACACCACCCTCAAACACCACCCCCAAACACCACCCTCAAACACCACCCCCAAACACCACCCTCAAACACCACCCCCAAATACATGCAAGTATGAGTGTATAGTGTGTGTGTGTGTGTGTGTGTGTGTGTGTGTGTGTGTGTGTGTGTGTGTGTGTGTGTGTGTGTGTGTGTGTGTGTGTGTGTGTGTGTGTGTGTGTGTGTGTGTGTGTGTGTGTGTGTGTGTGTTTACTTAAATTACATGTGGCATACATGACCTTTGACACCTCACTCACTCAATAGTCTGCTTCCACTTCCTGTCCACCTGGGAGTCGTTCCCACTTTTCACTTTCCACACCCTGGGGGGTGATGTGTGTGTGTGTGTGTGTGTGTGTGTGTGTGTGTGTGTGTGTGTGTGTGTGTGTGTGTGTGTGTGTGTGTGTGTGTGTGTGTGTGTGTGTGTGTGTGAGGTGTGTGTGTGGTGTGAGAAGGTGTGTGTGTGTGTGTGTGTGGAAAAGAGGTGGGAGGAGAGGAGAGACGACAGGGGAGAGGAGACAGACAGAGAGAGAGAGACAACAGGGGAAGGAGAGGAGACAGAGAGAGGGAAAAGAGGTGGGAGGAGAGGAGAGACGACAGGGGAAGGAGAGGAGACAGACAGAGAGAAAAGAGGTGGGAGGAGAGGAGAGACGACAGGGGAGAGGAGACAGACAGAGAGAGAGAGAGACAACAGGGGAAGGAGAGGAGACAGAGAGAGGGAAAAGAGGTGGGAGGAGAGGAGAGACGACAGGGGAAGGAGAGGAGACAGACAGAGAGAAAAGAGGTGGGAGGAGAGGAGAGACGACAGGGGAGAGGAGACAGACAGAGAGAGAGAGACAACAGGGGAAGGAGAGGAGACAGAGAGAGGGAAAAGAGGTGGGAGGAGAGGAGAGACGACAGGGGAAGGAGAGGAGACAGACAGAGAGAAAAGAGGTGGGAGGAGAGGAGAGACGACAGGGGAAGGAGAGGAGACAGATAGAGGGAGAGAGAGACGACAGGGGAGAGGAGACAGACAGAGGAAAAGAGGTGGGAGGAGAGGAGAGACTAGAGAGAGAGGTGGATGGAAAGAGTTAAAGACGGTATGTTTGTATAGTATGGTTTGTGTGAGAGCAAGAGAGGAATAAATGGAGAGAGATAGATGAGATGAAATAGGGTGATAGACAGTGATGTGAGGAGACAGAGAGGTCAACTGGAGAGAGAGAAGAGATGAAATAGGGTGATAGACAGTGATGTGAGGAGACAGAGAGGTGGACTGGAAAGAGAAAGATGAAATGTTTGATAGATGGTTTGATGTGAGGAGACAGAGAGGTCAACTGGAGAGAGAGAAGAGGTGAAATAGGGTGAGAGACAGTGATGTGAGGAGACAGAGAGGTCAACTGGAGAGAGAGAAGAGGTGAAATAGGGTGATAGACAGTGATGTGAGGAGACAGCGAGGTCAACTGGAGAGAGATAGAAGATTAGACAGATCGATGGTGATGAGAGTTATTGTGAATTGCGATAACTCTCTCAACGAATGTGTGTTCCCTCTTCTTTTCAAAAACAGTCACGAGTATCACACTCACACTCACACAGACAGAGACAGAGACAGACACTCACACAGACACAGACAGAGACACAGAAACAGACACTCACACAGACAGAGACAGAGACACAGAAACAGACACTCACACAGACAGAGGCAGAGACACAGACACCGAGACAGACACTCACACAGACACAGACAGAGACACAGACACAGACACTCACACAGACAGAGACAGAGACACAGAAACAGACACTCACACGGACACAGACAGAGACACGGACACAGACAGAGACAGAGACACAGACACCGAGACAGACACTCACACAGACACAGACAGAGACACAGACACAGAGACACAGACACAGGCAGAGACAGAGACACAGACACAGAGACACAGACACAGGCAGAGACACAGCCACAGACACTCACACAGACAGAGACAGAGACACAGAAACAGACACTCACACGGACACAGACAGAGACAGACACTCACACAGACACAGACAGAGAGACACAGACACAGACACACACAGACAGAGACAGAGACACAGAAACAGACACTCACACGGACACAGACAGAGACAGACACTCACACAGACACAGACAGAGAGACACAGACACCGAGACAGACACATAGACACAGACACTCACACAGACCTTAGACAAGACACAGACAGAGACACCGAGACAGACACTCACACAGAAACAGACACTCACACGGACACAGACAGAGACAGACACTCACACAGACACAGACAGAGAGACACAGACACTCACACAGACAGAGACACTCACACAGACAGAGACACAGACAGAGACACCGAGACAGACACTCACACAGACACAGACACAGACACAGACACTCACACTCACACAGACAGAGACACAGAGACAGACAGAGACACAGAGACAGACTCACACAGACACAGACAGAGACACAGAGACAGACTCACACAGACACAGACACAGTCTTAGAGACAGACAGAGACACAGAGACACAGACACAGCATTTTACCAGCATCCCGACAAATAAAACGTCATTATCTGAGTGCTGTTATTCATCAATGTTTCTAGACGCTGTGAGGTGGTTCCAGTTATCCAATGTGCTGCAGTTTGTAGCTTTCGCTTTCACATTAAATAGCTTCCTGATTAACATGAGCTTTTAAACTCAACTCAACTCCCACTGCAACCAGTTGTTTCATTACCCGTTTCCTCTGGAGAAAACTCCAGGAGAGGTTGTGTTTTCTGTGAGGGAACTCCAGGAGAGGTTGTGTTTCCTCTGGAGAAAACTCCAGGAGAGGTTGTGTTTTCTGTGAGGGAACTCCAGGAGAGGTTGTGTTTTCTGGGATAAAACTCCAGGAGAGGTTGTGTTTTCTGGGATAAAACTCCAGGAGAGGTTGTGTTTTCTGTGAGGGAACTCCAGGAGAGGTTGTGTTTTCTGTGAGGGAACTCCAGGAGAGGTTGTGTTTTCTGTGAGGGAACTCCAGGAGAGGTTGTGTTTTCTGTGAGGGAACTCCAGGAGAGGTTGTGTTTTCTGGGATAAAACTCCAGGAGAGGTTGTGTTTTCTGTGAGGGAACTCCAGGAGAGGTTGTGTTTTCTGTGAGGGAACTCCAGGAGAGGTTGTGTTTTCTGTGAGGGAACTCCAGGAGAGGTTGTGTTTTCTGGGATAAAACTCCAGGAGAGGTTGTTTTCTGGGATAAAACTCCAGGAGATGTTGTGTTTTCTGTGAGGGAACTCCAGGAGAGGTTGTGTTTTCTGTGAGGGAACTCCAGGAGAGGTTGTGTTTTCTGTGAGGGAACTCCAGGAGAGGTTGTGTTTTCTGTGAGGGAACTCCAGGAGAGGTTGTGTTTTCTGTTTTCTGGGATAAAACTCCAGGAGAGGTTGTGTTTTCTGTGAGGGAACTCCAGGAGAGGTTGTGTTTTCTGTGAGGGAACTCCAGGAGAGGTTGTGTTTTCTGGGAAGGATACAGATTAACATTAAAATGTGTCACGGCTTTTCAGTTAGCAACAACAACAGCGAATCTCTCAGAGAGCGATCTCTTTCGCAATGCAGATTCATTATTTTCTCGGTGTGAGACAAACAAAAACTTTCCATTGTGATCAATAGCGGTTACGTCTGAGTACCATGGCAACAACGACAAATAAAGTGTCACGGCAACAACAAGACCAGGGATGGAAAACCTTCCTGGTCTTTGTGGATGGAAAACCTTCCTGGTCTTTGTGGATGGAAAACCTTCCTGGTCTTTGTGGATGGAAAACCTTCCTGGTCTTTGTGGATGGAAAACCTTCCTGGTCTTTGTGGATGGAAAACCTCCCTGGTCTCTATGGATGGAAAACCTCCCTGGTCTCTATGGATGGAAACCTCCCTGGTCTCTGTGGATGGAAAAACTCCCTGGTCTCTATGGATGGAAAACCTCCCTGGTTTCTATGGATGGAAAACCTCCCTGGTCTCTATGGATGGAAAATCTCCCTGGTCTCTATGGATGGAAACCTCCCTGGTCTCTATGGATGGAAAACCTCCCTGGTCTTTGTGGATGGAAAACCTCCCTGGTCTCTATGGATGGAAAACCTCCCTGGTCTCTATGGATGGAAAACCTCCCTGGTCTCTATGGATGGAAAACCTCCCTGGTCTCTATGGATGGAAACCTCCCTGGTCTCTATGGATGGAAAACCTCCCTGGTCTCTATAGATGGAAAACCTCCCTGGTCTCTATAGATCACATCACAACACCATCACAGCATGACACCATCACAGCACCACACCATCACACCATCATCATCACACCATCATCTTCACAGCACCACCTCACCATCACAACACCATCACACCATCACACCATCATCAACACAGCACCACCATCACAACACCATCACACCATCAAACCATCATCATCACAGCACCATCAAAACACCATCACAGCACCACACCATCAAAACACCATCACAACATCAAAACACCATCACACCATCAAAACACCGTCACAACACCCTCACACCATCAAAACACCGTCACAAGACCATCACACCATCAAAACACCATCACACCATAGTCACAGCACAACACCATCACACCATCAAAACCATCATCACAGCACCATCACAACACCACACCATCACAGCACCATCATCGCATCACAACATCATCACAGCACGACACCATCACAGCACCACACCATCATCACATCACCACACCATCACTACACCATCACAACATCACACCACCATCACACCATCAAACCATCATCATCACAGCACCATCAAAACACCATCACAGCACCACACCATCAAAACACCGTCACAACATCACACCATCACAATACCATCACAACATCAAAACACCATCACAACACCATCACAACATCAAAACACCGTCACATCACACCATCAAAACACCATCACACCATCAAAACACCGTCACAACACCATCACACCATCAAAACACCGTCACAAGACCATCACACCATCAAAACACCATCACACCATCAAAACACCATCACACCATCAAAACACTGTCACAACACCATCACACCATCAAAACACCGTCACAAGACCATCACACCATCAAAAAACCATCACACCATAGTCACAGCACAACACCACCACACCATCACACCATCATCATCACACCATCATCATCACAGCACCACCTCACCATCACAACACCATCACACCATCACACCATCATCAACACAGCACCACCATCACAACACCATCACACCATCAAACCATCATCATCACAGCACCATCAAAACACCATCACAGCACCACACCATCAAAACACCATCACAACATCAAAACACCATCACACCATCAAAACACCGTCACAACACCCTCACACCATCAAAACACCGTCACAAGACCATCACACCATCAAAACACCATCACACCATAGTCACAGCACAACACCATCACACCATCAAAACCATCATCACAGCACCATCACAACACCACACCATCACAGCACCATCATCGCATCACAACATCATCACAGCACAACACCATCATCACATCACCACACCATCACTACACCATCACAACATCACACCACCATCACACCATCAAACCATCATCATCACAGCACCATCAAAACACCATCACAGCACCACACCATCAACAACACCATCACAACATCAAAACACCATCACAACACCATCACAACATCAAAACACCGTCACAACATCACACCATCAAAACACCATCACAACACCATCACACCATCACACCATCAAAACACCGTCACACCACACCATCACAACACCATCATACACATCACAACACCATCACAACATCAAAACACAGCACAACCATCACAACATCACACCATCACACCATCATCATCACAACACCATCACACCATCACACCATCACAACATCACAACACCATCACAACACCATCACACCATCAAAACACCGTCACAACACCATCACACCATCAAAACACCATCACACCATAGTCACAGCACAACACCATCACACCATCAAAACCATCATCACACCACCATCACAACATCACAACACCATCACAACACCATCATCACATCACCACACCATCACTACACCATCACAACATCACACCACCATCACACCATCAAACCATCATCATCACAGCACCATCAAAACACCATCACAGCACCACACCATCACAATACCATCACAACATCAAAAAATCACAACACCATCACCATCACACCATCACACCATCAAAACACCATCACAACACCATCACACCATCACACCATCACACATCACACCATCATCATCACAACATCAAAACACCATCACAACACCATCACACCATCACACCATCAAAACACCGTCACAACATCACACCATCACAATACCATCACAACATCAAAACACCATCACAACACCATCACAACATCAAAACACCGTCACAACATCACACCATCAAAACACCATCACACCATCAAAACACCATCACAACACCATCACACCATCAAAACACCGTCACAACACCATCACACCATCAAAACACCGTCACAAGGCCATCACACCATCAAAACACCATCACAACACCATCACAACATCAAAACACCGTCACAACACCATCACACCATCAAAACACCATCACACCATAGTCACAGCACAACACCATCACACCATCAAAACCATCATCACAGCACCATCACAACACCAAACCATCACAGCACCATCACAGTACGACACCATCACAGCACCACACCATCACACCATCATCATCACACCATCATCATCACAGCACCACCTCACCATCACAACACCATCACACCATCACACCATCATCAACACAGCACCACCATCACAACACCATCACACCATCACAACATCATCACAACACCATCACAACATCACAACACCATCACAACAACATCATAACATCACAACACCATCACAACATCAAAACACTGTCACAACATCACAACATCACACCATCACACCATCATCATCACAGCACCATCAAAACACCATCACAGCACCACACCATCACAACACCATCACACCATCAAAACACCGTCACAACACCATCACACCATCAAAACACCATCACACCATAGTCACAGCACAACACCATCACACCATCAAAACCATCATCACACCACCATCACAACACCACACCATCACAGCACCATCATCGCATCACAACATCATCACAGCATGACACCATCACAGCACCACACCATCATCACATCACCACACCATCACTACACCATCACAACATCACAACACCATCACACCACCATCACACCATCAAACCATCATCATCACAGCACCATCAAAACACCATCACAGCACCACACCATCACAATACCATCACAACATCAAAACACCATCACAACACCATCACAACATCAAAACAACGTCACAACATCACACCATCAAAACACCATCACAACATCAAAACACCATCACACCATCAAAACACCGTCACAACACCATCACACCATCAAAACACTGTCACAAGACCATCACACCATCAAAACACCATCACACCATCAAAACACCATCACACCATCAAAACACCATCACAACACCATCACACCATCAAAACACCGTCACAAGACCATCACACCATCAAAACACCATCACACCATAGTCACAGCACAACACCACCACACCATCACATCACACCATCATCATCACAGCACCACCTCACCATCACAACACCATCACACCATCACACCATCATCAACACAGCACCACCATCACAACACCATCACACCATCAAACCATCATCATCACAGCACCATCAAAACACCATCACAGCACCACACCATCAAAACACCATCACAACATCAAAACACCATCACACCATCAAAACACCGTCACAAGACCATCACACCATCAAAACACCATCACACCATAGTCACAGCACAACACCATCACACCATCAAAACCATCATCACAGCACCATCACAACACCACACCATCACAGCACCATCATCGCATCACAATCACAGCACGACACCATCACACCATCATCATCACACCATCACAGCACCACCTCACCATCACAACAACATCACAACAACATCACACCATCAAAACACCGTCACAACACCATCACACCATCAAACCATAGTCACAGCACAACAACATCACACCATCAAAACACCATCACAACACCATCACAACATCAAAACACCGCCACAACATCACACCATCACACCATCATCAACACAGCACCACCATCACAACACCATCACACCATCACAACATCATCACAACATCACAACACCATCACAACAACATCACACCATCAAAACACCGTCACAACACCATCACACCATCAAACCATAGTCACAGCACAACAACATCACACCATCAAAACAGCATCACAACACCATCACAACATCAAAACACCATCACAACACCATCACACCATCAAAACACCATCACACCATAGTCACAGCACAACACCATCACACCATCAAAACCATCATCACAGCACCATCACAGCACGACACCATCACAGCACCACACCATCACACCATCATCATTACACCATCATCATCACAGCACCACCTCACCATCACAACACCATCACACCATCATCAACACAGCACCACCATCACAACACCATCACACCATCACAACATCATCACAACACCATCACAACATCACAACACCATCACAACAACATTATAACATCACAACACCATCACAACATCAAAACACCGTCACAACATCACAACATCACAACATCACACCATCACAACATCACACCATCATCATCACAGCACCATCAAAACACCATCACAGCACCACACCATCACAACACCATCACACCATCAAAACACCGTCACAACACCATCACACCATCAAAACACCATCACACCATAGTCACAGCACAACACCATCACACCATCAAAACCATCATCACAGCACCATCACAACACCACACCATCACAGCATCAAAACACAACACCATCAAAACCATCATCACAGCACAATCACAACACCACACCATCACAGCACCATCATCGCATCAAAACACCGTCACAACACCATCACACCATCAAAACACCGTCACAACACCATCATAACATCAAAACACCGTCACAACACCATCACACCATCAAAACACCGTCACAACACCATCACACCATCAAAACACCATCACACCATAGTCACAGCACAACACCATCACACCATCAAAACCATCATCACAGCATCATCACAACACCACACCATCACAGCACCATCATCGCATCACAACACCATCACAGCACGACACCATCACAGCACCACACCATCACACCATCATCATCACACCATCACAGCACCACCCCACCATCACAACACCATCACACCATCACAACATCAAAACACCGCCACAACATCACACCATCACACCATCACACCATCATCAACACAGCACCACCATCACCACACCATCACACCATCACAACATCACAACATCATCACAACACCATCACAACATCACAACACCATCACAACATCACAACACCATCACAACAACATCACAACATCAAAACACCGTCACAACATCACAACATCACAACATCACACCACCATCACACCATCAAACCATCATCATCACAGCACCATCAAAACCATCATCACAGCACCATCACAACACCACACCATCATCGCATCACAACACCATCACAGCACGACACCATCACAGCACCACACCATCATCACATCACCACACCATCACAACACCATCACAACATCACACCACCATCACACCATCAAACCATCATCATCATCACAGCACCATCAAAACACCATCACAGCACCACACCATCACAACACCATCACAACATCAAAACACCATCACACCATCAAAACACCATCACAACACCATCACAACATCAAAACACCGTCACAACATCACAACATCACACCATCACAACATCAAAACACCATCACAACATCAAAACACCGTCACAACACCATCACAACATCAAAACACCGTCACACCATCAAAACACCATCACACCATAGTCACAGCACAACACCATCACACCATCAAAACCATCATCACAGCACCATCATCGCATCACAACACCATCACAGCACGACACCATCACAACACCACACCATCACAGCACCATCATCACATCACACCATCACAGCACCATCATCACATCACCACACCATCACAGCACCATCACAACACAATCACAGCACAACACCATCACAGCACCACACCATCATCACATCAACACACCATCACAGCACCATCACAACACCATCACAGC
Source organism: Oncorhynchus gorbuscha (assembly GCF_021184085.1). Lineage (NCBI taxonomy): Eukaryota > Metazoa > Chordata > Actinopteri > Salmoniformes > Salmonidae > Oncorhynchus > Oncorhynchus gorbuscha. The sequence goes on from NC_060196.1 coordinate 64,788,952, forward strand.
ACGACACCATCACAGCACGACACCATCACAGCACCACAGTTGTCTTGTCTCTCCCACAATCCAGACCACTGAAGTCTACTGGGAAGACGACCCCATCTCGATTCTAGAGACGACCCCATCTAGATTCTAGAGACGACTCCATCTAGATTCTAGAGACGACCCCATCTAGATTCTAGATTCTAGAGATGACCCTATCTAGATTTTAGAGATGACCCCATCTCGATTCTAGAGACGACCCCATCTAGATTCTAGAGATGACCCCATCTAGATTCTAGAGATGACCCCATCTAGATTTTAGAGACGACCCCATCTCGATTCTAGAGATGACCCCATCTAGATTTTAGAGATGACCCCATCTCGATTCTAGAGACGACCCCATCTCGATTCCAGAGATGACCCCATCTAGATTCTAGAGACGACCCATCTAGATTCTAGAGATGACCCCATCTAGATTTTAGAGACGACCCCATCTCGATTCTAGAGACGACTCCATCAAGATTCTAGAGACGACCCCATCTAGATTCTAGAGATGACCCCATCTAGATTCTAGATTCTAGAGACGACTCCATCTAGATTCTAGAGATGACCCCATCTAGATTCTAGATTCTAGAGACGACCCCATCTAGATTCTAGAGATGACTCCATCAAGATTCTAGAGACGACCCCATCTAGATTCTAGAGATGACCCCATCTAGATTCTAGATTCTAGAGACGACCCCATCTAGATTCTAGAGATGACCCCATCTAGATTCTAGATTCTAGAGACGACCCCATCTCGATTCTAGAGATGACTCCATCTAGATTCTAAATTCTAGAGACGACCCCATCTAGATTCTAAATTCTAGAGACGACCCCATCTAGATTCTAAATTCTAGAGACGACCCCATCTAGATTCTAGATTCTGTCCCTTCACTGTTTCACAATCCAACATTTTGTGGTTCTGCGACTACAGACTTCAACCATTCCTGGAGGGACTGAGAGATGATATTATTCTATCTCTATGTACCCTCCAGATAAGCTCAATATCTGCTATGCTTAATATCTGCTATGCTTACATCTACACGCTGTCCTGAAAAGATACAAAACACTCTGCAAGCTCTCTTATTTCTGTCACTCCCTGATCTGGTTCACCTGTCCTTGTGATTGTCTCCACCCCCTCCAGGTGTCGCTTATTTCCCCCAGTGTATTTATCCCTGTGTTTCCTGTCTCTCTGTCCCAGTGTATTTATCCCTGTGTTTCCTGTCTCTCTGTGCCAGTGTATTTATCCCTGTGTTTCCTGTCTCTCTGTACCAGTGTATTTATCCCTGTGTTTCCTGTCTCTCTGTATCAGTGTATTTATCCCTGTGTTTCCTGTCTCTCTGTACCAGTGTATTTATCCCTGTGTTTCCTGTCTCTTTGTACCAGTGTATTTATCCCTGTGTTTCCTGTCTCTCTGTCCAGTGTATTTATCCCTGTGTTTCCTGTCTCTCTGTCCCAGTGTATTTATCCCTGTGTTTCCTGTCTCTCTGCACCAGTTCGTCTTGTATGGCCAAGTCAACCAGTGTGGTTTTCCCTGTGCGTCTGCCTTTTTGATTCTGTTTTTGTTAGTCCGCCTGGTTTTCTGCACTCTGTACCCGCCTGCCTGACCGTTCTGCCTGCCTTGACCTCCAACCTGTCTGCCACTCTGTACCGCCTGGACTCTGATCTGGTTTTAAACTTTTGCCTGTCCACGACCATTCTCTTGTCTACCCCTTTATGGATCAATAAACATCTAAGAGTCCAAGCATCTGCATCTGGGTCTCGCCTTGTGCCTTGATAATTTCACAACAGTGAAATAAACAATGAAAATTAACAGTAAACATTACACTGACAAAAGTTACAAAAGAATAAAGACATTACAAATGTCATATTATGTCTATATAAGGTGTTGTAATGATGTACAAATAGTTAAAGTACAAAAGGGAAAATAAATCAACATAAATATGGGATGTATTTACAATGGTGTTTGTTCTTCACTGGTTGCCCTTTTCTTGTGGCAACGGGTCACAAATCTTGCTGCTGTGATGTCACACTGTGGTATTTCACCCAGTAGATATGGGAGTTTATCAAAATTGGATTTGTTTTCGAATTCTTTGTGGATCTGTGTAATCTGAGGGAAATATGTCTCTCTAATATGGTCATACGTTGGGCAGGAAGTTAGGAAGTGCAGCTCAGTTTCCACCTCATTTTGTGGGCAGTGAGCACATAGCCTGTCTTCTCTTGAGAGCCATGTCTGTCTACGGCGGCCTTTCTCAATAGCAAGGCTGTGCTCAATGAGTCTGTACATATTCAAAGCTTTCCTTAATTTTTGGTCAGTCACAGTGGTCAGGTATTCTGCCGCTGTGTACTCTCTGTTTAGGGACAAATAGCATTCTAGTTTCCTCTGTTTTTTTGTCAATTCATTCCAATGTGTTAAGTAATTATCTTTGTGTTTTCTCATGATTTGGTTGGGTCTAATTGTGCTGCTGTCCTGGGGCTCTGTAGGGTGTGTTTGTGTTTGTGAACAGAGCCCCAGGACCAGCTTGCTTAGGGGACTCTTCTCCAGGTTCATCTCTCTGTAGGTGATGGCTTTGTTGTGGAAGGTTTGGGAATCGCTTCCTTTTAGGTGGTTGTAGAATTTAACAGCTCTTTTCCTGATTTTGATAATTAGTGGGTATCGGCCTAATTCTGCTCTGTGTGCATTATTTGGTGTTTTACATTGTACACAGAGGATGTATTTGCAGAATTCTGCATGTGTAACAGTATAATTTTAAACCGTCCCCTCGCCCATACCCGGGCGCGAACCAGGGACCCTCTGCACACATCGACAACAGTCACCCACGAAGCATCGTTACCCATCGCTCCACAAAAGCCGTGGCCCTTGCAGAGCAAGGGGAACTACTACTTCAAGGTCTCAGAGCAAGTGACGTAACCGATTGAAACGCTATTTAGCGCACACCGCTACCTAAGCTAGCCGTTACACATCCGTTACACTCACCCCTCACGCAGTCTCAATTTGGTGTTTGTCCCATTTTGTGAAGTCTTGGTTGGTGAGCGGACCCCAGACCTCACAACCATGAAGGGCAATGAGCTCTATAACTTATTCAAGTATTTTTGCCAGATCCTAATTGGTTTGTTGAATTTGATGTTTTTTTTGATGGCATAGAATGCCCTTCTTGCCTTGTCTCTCAGATCGTTCACAGCTTTGTGGAAGTTACCTGTGGCGCCGATGTTTAGGTTGAGGTATGTATAGTTTTTTGTGTGCTCTAGAGCAACAGTGTCTAGATGGAATTTGTATTTGTGGTGACTGGACCTTGTTTGGAACTTAATTCTCTCTCTCTCTCTCTCTCTCTCTCTCTCTCTCTCTCTCTCTCTCTCTCTCTCTCTCTCTCTCTCTCTCTCTCTCTCTCTCTCTCTCTCTCTCTCTCTAATTACCAAGAAACCAACTGAGAGAACATTGAATGATCTTGGACATAACCTCGTCCAGCATCTTTGAATGATTTGAAGTTTGAGGAATTACATTTTTTTGCTGTGAGGGCATTTTGGGTGATAAATCGGAGCTCCATCCACCGCAGAGGAAAAGAGTTCTCTCTCCCTCTCTCTCTTTCTCTCTCCTTCTATCTCAAATTTTTCTCTCTCCCTCCCTCTCTCTTTCTGTAAGCTTAATTCTCTCCCTCCCTCTCTCTCTTTCTCTCTCACTCTCTCTCTTCTGTAAGCTCAAAATGAGAATACCCATGCTGAACCAAAATCTCCCATGGCACATAAGACTTCAATTAAGTACTTTAAATATTTCTGTGAGAGAGAGCAAGAGAACGAGAGAGAGAGAGGGACCAGGGAAAGAGACTGATATAGAGAAAGAGGGGGAGGAGAGAGAGAGAGAGAGAGAGAGAGAGAGAGAGAGAGAGAGAGAGAGAGAGAGAGAGAGAGAGAGAGAGAGAGAGAGAGAGGGACCAGGGAAAGAGACTGATATAGAGAAAGAGGGGGAGGAGAGAGAGAGAGAGAGAGAGAGAGAGAGAGAGAGAGAGAGAGAGAGAGAGAGATAGAGAGAAAAGAAGAGAGAGAGAGAGAGACCAGGGAAAGAGACTGATATAGAGAAAAGAAAGAGGGGGGGGTAGAGAGAGAGAGAGAGAGAGAGAGAGAGAGAGAGAGAAGAGAGACTAGGGAAAGAGACTGATATAGAGAAAGAGGGGGAGGAGAGAGAGTGAGAGGGAAAGCAGAGCGAGAGCCTCAACCATGTTTTCCTTGTCTGTTATATAACTTTGGGGAAGAGGGGGGGAACAGTTTACACTGGGAAAGCCAGAACCCTGGTCAGTCTTCAGTATTCACCAGTGAGTCTGCTATTGAATGTTGATATTTCCATGTCTCTATTTGTCTTCGGTTTTAATGTGTTATTTTAGTAACCAGAGTTCTGCGCCGCCTCAGTGATGTTCATGTCAATGAAAGTGTTCAGTACATCACGGCTACAGCAAGGTATTAGTCCCCGTAGAGCAGGACTTAAATTCAAGGCCCGCTGCTTTTTAAACTTCCTAAATCTATTTCTCTGTCAAACACGAACTCATCGGTTGACAAAGAAACATTTACTGCAGTGTGGGGTTTTAAAAATCGGTTTGTATCTGAACATGGAGAGTTGAGGTTTATGAATGCATCTGAATTAAATCAGTCAAATGTCTCTCTCCCTCTAGTCTATTTTATAAGGCCTCTGGAAAAGAAAAACTGAAGAAGGCTGACTGAAGGCCAGTCCCCCTGCTCAGTGTGTCTTTGGCGCCATCTAGTGGACAGAACGGGTCGTTCACTGTAGTGGAATTAGAATGCCATAGAGCGCCACAGTATGAGTCACAAGCAAACGGTTCTAATCGTTTTTCCATCATACATTTTCCCAAAAAAGGGATTTTACACTTAAAACACTTAAAATAAGGGCTGTGTTTTTGTGTAGGTTTAACCTGGCGTGGTGTTTTGATTACCGTGTAAATCTCTCACCTTATATTTACCCCACAGAAACTAAATGCTAATCTAGACTATGATCGTAAGGGAAACATTTGTCACAAACATGACAAGTAGGTTTGGTTGCAGGTTGCAGGTGAGGCCTAGGTTTTGGTTCAGTGAGGGTTTGAGGGTGAGACCTAGGTTTTGGTTAAGTGAGGGTTTGAGGGTGAGACCTAGGTTTTGGTTCAGTGAGGGTTTGAGTGAGGCCTAGGTTTTGGTTAAGTGAGGGTTTGAGAATGAGGCCTAGGTTTTGGTTCAGTGAGGGTTTGAGAGTGAGGCCTAGGTTTTGGTTCAGTGAGGGTTTGAGGGTGAGGCCTAGGTTTTGGTTCAGTGAGGGTTTGAGAATGAGGCCTAGGTTTTGGTTCAGTGAGGGTTTGAGAGTGAGGCCTAGGTTTTGGTTCAGTGAGGGTTTGAGAGTGAGGCCTAGGACTGGGGCTCCACTCCTCCACTCCACTCAGTGCTGTTGCTCGGGGGGAACCTCTTCTTCTGAAACTGGGGGTGACCTGCTGCTCAGGGGGAACCTCCTCTTCAGAGACTGGGAGGGTGAGCTGTTGCTCATGGAGAACCTCCTCTTCAGAGACTGGGAGTGTGAGCTGTTGCTCATGGAGAACATCTTCTTCAGAGACTGGGGGTGACCTGCTGCTCAGGGGGAACCTCTTCTTCAGAGACTGGGAGGGTGAGCTGCTGCTCATGGAGAACCTCCTCTTCAGAGACTGGGAGGGTGAGCTGCTGCTCATGGTGAACCTCCTCTTCAGAGACTGTGAGGGTGAGCTGTTGCTCATGGGGAACCTCTTCTTCTGAAACTGGGAGGGTGAGCTGCTGCTCATGGTGAACCTCCTCTTCAGAGACTGTGAGGGTGAGCTGTTGCTCATGGGGAACCTCCTCATCAGAGACTGAGAGGGTGAGCTGCTGCTCAGGGGAAACCTCCTCTTCAGAGACTGGGGGTGAGCTGTTGCTCATGGGGAACCTCCTCATCAGAGACTGAGATGGTGAGCTGCTGCTCAGGGGAAACCTCCTCTTCAGAGACTGGGGGTGAGCTGTTGCTCATGGGGAACCTCCTCATCAGAGACTGAGAGGGTGAGCTGTTGCTCAGGGGGAACCTCTTCTTCAGAGTCTGGGAGGGTGAGGTGTTGGGAAATGGAAATAAGTAAAATTATCATTAAATAAATAGTTAGACATTTGGAATCAAAAACTGTAGCCATATTTCTCAAAAACAGTATGCTGAAATTAGATAGCTACATGTTTACAAAAGTTTAGCAAACTAGCTAGTTTACACAGTGGGATATATTCATCCATTTGGGATAGCTAGTTAGCTAGTACTTAGCTAGTTAGCTATCTAGCTAGTACTTAGCTAGTTAGCTATCTAGCTAGTACTTAGCTAGTTAGCTAGTACTTAGCTAGTTAGCTATCTAGCTAGTACTTAGCTAGTTAGCTATCCATAGCAATGGCATTACGCTAAGAATTTTGTTTCACTTGCCAAACAAACACCTTTGATTTCAAATTTTAACAAACCGTACACTTAATAAAATGTCCCCAGAAAATGTTTCAGAAATACATTTGAAAGCAGAACTGTGCAGAGACAACGTTTACTCAATGCACAATGACTACTTTGAATACTTTACACAATCAAAAACAACATATACTGGAAAAAACTTAGCCCACTTGGTGGTGCACATGTAGCCTATAACCTGTTTTAGAGAAACAGAATTATCAAATACTGTAAGAGCTTTCATTGTCTGTTTATATATGTTTTGATATGCCCCCTTTTTTTATCCTACGGTTCTGACTTGGTGTACAGGGAGAATACTGTAAGAACGTCCCATGTTCTGAATTCTGTTGCTGTCCAATTCAAATGTGCTGAACAAATAGTTATATTGACTACGTCCGCCCTAGCCCGCTCATTAATGTCTTAATCAAAATGAGTTTGTACGTCTCAATTGTCAGTAGAAACCACTTTTTTTAACTCTACATGGTCGGTTTGTTCCCCGCGGGACAGTTGAGCTGACGTTCGCTAATGTGATTAGCATGATGTTGTAAGAAACAGGATAATTTCCCAGGACATAGACATATCTGATATGGGCAGAAAGTCTAAATTACTGTTAATCTAACTGCATTGTCCAGTAGCTATTGCAGTGAAATAATACCATGCTATTGTTTGAGGAGAGTGCACAGTTATGAACTTCCAAAATATATTAATAAACCAATTAGACACATTTGGGCAGTCTTGATACAATATGTTGAACAGAAATGCAATGGTTCATTGGATCAGTCTAAAAATGTTGCACATACACTGCTCAGTTTGGCCGGGCGGCCAGCTCTAGGAAGAGTCTTGGTGGTTCTAAACTTCTTCCATTTAAGAATGATGGAGGCCACTGTGTTCCTGGGGACCTTCAATGCTACAGAATGATGGAGGCCACTGTGTTCTTGGGGACCTTTAATGCTGCAGAATGATGGAGGCCACTGTGTTCTTGGGGACCTTCAATGCTGCAGAATGATGGAGGCCACTGTGTTCTTGGGGAACTTCAATGCTGCAGAATGATGGAGGCCACTGTGTTCTTGGGGACCTTTAATGCTGCAGAAATGTTTTGGTACCCTTCTCCAGATCTGTGCCTCGACACGACCTTGTCTCGGAGCTCTAGGGACAATTTTCTTCGACCTCGTGGCTTGGTTCCTGCTTTGACATGCACGGTCAACTGTGGGACCTTATATAGACAGGTGTGTTATATAGACAGGTGTGTTATATAGACAGGTGTGTTATATAGACAGGTGTGTTATATAGACAGGTGTGTTATATAGACAGGTGTGTTATATAGACAGGTGTGTTATATAGACAGGTGTGTTATATAGACAGGTGTGTTATATAGACAGGTGTGTTATATAGACAGGTGTGTTATATAGACAGGTGTGTTATATAGACAGGTGTGTTATATAGACAGGTGTGTTATATAGACAGGTGTGTTATATAGACAGGTGTGTTATATAGACAGGTGTGTTATATAGACAGGTGTGTTATATAGACAGGTGTGTTATATAGACAGGTGTGTTATATAGACAGGTGTGTTATATAGACAGGTGTGTTATATAGACAGGTGTGTTATATAGACAGGTGTGTTATATAGACAGGTGTGTTATATAGACAGGTGTGTTATATAGACAGGTGTGTTATATAGAGGTGTGTTATATGTGTGCCTTTCATGTCCAATCAATAGAATTTACCACAGGTGGACTCCAATCAAGTTGTAGAAACATCTCAAGGATTTGAAACAGGATGCACCTGAGCTCAATTTTGAGTCTCATAGCAAAGGGTCTGAATACTTATTTAAATAAGGTATTTCTGTTTTTTTTACGGCAGGGTAGCCTAGTGGTTAGAGTGTAGAGGCGGCAGGGTAGCCTAGTGGTTAGAGTGTAGAGGCGGCAGGGTAGCCTAGTGGTTAGAGTGTAGAGGCGGCATGGTAGCCTAGTGGTTAGAGTGTAGAGGCGGCAGGGTAGCCTAGTGGTTAGAGTGTAGAGGAGGCAGGGTAGCCTAGTGGTTAGAGTGTAGAGGCGGCAGGGTAGCCTAGTGGTGGTTAGAGTGTTAGAGGAGGCAGGGTAGCCTAGTGGTTAGAGTGTAGAGGTGGCAGGGTAGCCTAGTGGTTAGAGTGTAGAGGAGGCAGGTAGCCTAGTGGTTAGAGTGTAGAGGAGGCAGGGGCCAGTGGTTAGCCTAGTAGCCTAGTGGTGGCAGGGTAGCCTAGTGGTTAGAGTGTGGGGTGGCAGGTAGCCTAGTGGTTAGAGTGTAGAGGAGGCAGGTAGCCTAGTGGTTAGAGTGTAGAGGTGGCAGGTAGCCTAGTGGTTAGAGTGTAGAGGTGGCAGGGTAGCCTAGTGGTTAGAGGAGGCAGGTAGCCTAGTGGTTAGAGTGTTGGACTAGTAAGCGGAAGGTTGCAAGTTCAAGCCCCCGAGCTGACAAGGTACAAATCTGTCGTTCTGCCCCTGAACAGGCAGTTAACCCACTGTTCCTAGTCCGTCATTGAAAATAAGAATTTGTTCTTAACTGATTCGCCTGGTAAAATAATGGTCAAATAAAATTTTAAAAAGTACAAAAAACAGAAGGAAACAATTCTGATCATTTACATTTAGTCTGGCAATACCCTCAATGCAAGATCCACGTTCTAATGTTCCATGCGCTAATGTTCCACGTTCTAATGCTCCACGCTCTAATGTTCCACGTTCTAATGTTCCACGTTCTAATGTTCCACGTTCTAATGTTCCACGTTCTAATGGTCCACGTTCTAATGTTCCATGCGCTAATGTTCCACGTTCTAATGTTCCACGTTCTAATGTTCCACGTTCTAATGCACCACGTTCTAATGCTCCACGCTCTAATGTTCCACGCTCTAATGTTCCACGTTCTATTGCTCCACGTTCTAATGTTCCACGTTCTAATGCTCCACGTTCTGATGTTCCATGCGCTAATGTTCCACGTTCTAATGTTCCACGTTCTAATGTTCCACGTTTAATGTTCCACGTTCTAATGCTCCACGTTCTAATGTTCCACGCTCTAATGTTCCACGCTCTAATGTTCCACGTTCTAATGCTCCACGTTCTAATGCTCCACGTTCTAATGCTCCACGCTCTAATGATCCAAGCTCTAATGTTCCACGCTATAATGTTCCACGTTCTAATGCTCCACGTTCTAATGTTCCACGTTCTATTGCTCCACGTTCTAATGCTCCACGTTCTAATGTTCCACGTTCTAATGTTCCACGTTCTAATGCTCCACGTTCTAATGCTCCACGTTCTATTGCTCCACGTTCTAATGCTCCACGTTCTAATGCTCCACGTTCTAATGTTTAAAGCCCTCTTCATATCTGGTGCACTGTTTCTTTTGTCATTGGTTCTACATGTACCCACTTATTGCTTGAAGTTGTCCTCGTCTTTTACAGATGGCCTCTATTTATACATCTATAAACTACTGGTTCATTCTTTCCTCCAATGTTGTCCACGTCTTTTACAGATGGCCTCTATTTATACATCTATAAACTACTGGTTCATTCTCCCTTCCTCCAATGTTGTCCACGTCTTTTACAGATGGCCTCTATTTATACATCTATAAACTACTGGTTCATTCTCCCTTCCTCCAATGTTGTCCACGTCTTTTACAGATGGCCTCTATTTATACATCTATAAACTACTGGTTCATTCTCCCTTCCTCCAATGTTGTCCACGTCTTTTACAGATGGCCTCTATTTATACATCTATAAACTACTGGTTCATTCTCCCTTCCTCCAATGTTGTCCACGTCTTTTACAGATGGCCTCTATTTATACATCTATAAACTACTGGTTCATTCTCCCTTCCTCCAATGTTGTCCACGTCTTTTACAGATGGCCTCTATTTATACATCTATAAACTACTGGTTCATTCTCCCTTCCTCCAATGTTGTCCACGTCTTTTACAGATGGCCTCTATTTATACATCTATAAACTACTGGTTCATTCTCCCTTCCTCCAATGTTGTCCACGTCTTTTACAGATGGCCTCTATTTATACATCTATAAACTACTGGTTCATTCTCCCTTCCTCCAATGTTGTCCACGTCTTTTACAGATGGCCTCTATTTATACATCTATAAACTACTGGTTCATTCTCCCTTCCTCCAATGTTGTCCACGTCTTTTACAGATGGCCTCTATTTATACATCTATAAACTACTGGTTCATTCTCCCTTCTCCAATGTTGTCCTCGTCTTTTACAGATTCTATTTATACATCCAATCATTCTCCCTTCCTCCAATGTCCACGTCCTCACACCAGACAGCAGCAACGCTACAAAACAATACAGTATAGACCTGCTAAATTACATCTAGCATTTAAAAAACACTCTAGAAACTAAACAAATGTATTTATTGCCAAAGAAGTAACAATCAGTCAAGTATGTTGTGGAGAAGCTGTAACTGAGAAAAGGGAATATTGATCACGAATACGTAGAAAACTTATTGATCCATCTACATACAATATGCTGATTGAGGAGGCGTGTTCAATAGAAGTCATAGATAATGATGTATGTTAGTCATCCTAGCAAATCATTTAACTTCAAATGTAGTTCAGATCAGCTAAAATACTGGTATACAACCCCAACCCTATTGTTCTGGTTCCAAATACATGACTATTGTTCTGGTTCCAAATACATGACTATTGTTCTGGTTTCATGATGACGCTTGAATAGACACATGGTGGTACAACAGGTACTCACACTGGGCAGGGAAGCCTAGTGGTTAGAGTGTAGAGGAGGCAGGTAGCCTAGTGGTTAGAGTGTAGAGGTGGCAGGTAGCCTAGTGGTTAGAGTGTAGAGGAGGCAGGTAGCCTAGTGGTTAGAGTGTAGAGGTGGCAGGTAGCCTAGTGGTTAGAGTGTAGAGGAGGCAGGTAGCCTAGTGGTTAGAGTGTAGAGGAGGCAGGTAGCCTAGTGGTTAGAGTGTAGAGGTGGCAGGTAGCCTAGTGGTTAGAGTGTAGAGGCGGCAGGTAGCCTAGTGGTTAGAGTGTAGAGGAGGCAGGGTAGCCTAGTGGTTAGAGTGTAGAGGAGGCAGGTAGCCTAGTGGTTAGAGTGTAGAGGAGGCAGGTAGCCTAGTGGTTAGAGTGTGGAGGAGGCAGGTAGCCTAGTGGTTAGAGTGTAGAGGAGGCAGGTAGCCTAGTGGTTAGAGTGTAGAGGAGGCAGGTAGCCTAGTGGTTAGAGTGTAGAGGAGGCAGGTAGCCTAGTGGTTAGAGTGTAGAGGAGGCAGGTAGCCTAGTGGTTAGAGTGTAGAGGAGGCAGGTAGCCTAGTGGTTAGAGTGTAGAGGAGGCAGGTAGCCTAGTGGTTAGAGTGTAGAGGAGGCAGGTAGCCTAGTGGTTAGAGGCAGGTAGCCTAGCGGTCATTTATGAACATTTGAACATCTTGGCCACGTTCTGTTATAATCTCCACCCGGCACAGCCAGAAGAGGACTGGCCACCCCACATATGCTCTCTCTAATTCTCTCTTTCTTTCTCTCTCTCGGAGGACCTGAGCCCTAGGACCGTGCCCCAGGACTACCTGACATGATGGCTCCTTGCTGTCCCCAGTCCACCTGACTGTGCTGCTGCTCCAGTTTCAACTGTTCTGCCTTATTATTATTTGACCATGCTGGTCATTTATGAACATTTGAACATCTTGGTCATGTTCTGTTATAATCTCCACCCGGCACAGCCAGAAGAGGACTGGCCACCCCACATAGCCCGGTTCCACTCTAGGTTTCTTCCTAGGTTTTGGCCTTTCTAGGGAGTTTTTCCTAGCCACCGTGCTTTTACACCTGCATTGTTTGCTGTTTGGGGTTTTAGGCTGGGTTTCTGTACAGCACTTTGAGATATCAGCTGATGTACGAAGGGCTATATAAATAAATTTGATTTGATTTTGATTTGATTTAGAGTGTAGAGGAGGCAGGGTAGCCTAGTGGTTAGAGTGTAGAGGTGGCAGGTAGACTAGTGGTTAGAGTGTAGAGGAGGCAGGTAGCCTAGTGGTTAGAGTGTAGAGGAGGCAGGGTATCCTAGTGGTTAGAGTGTAGAGGAGGCAGGTAGCCTAGTGGTTAGAGTGTAGAGGAGGCAGGGTATCCTAGTGGTTAGAGTGTAGAGGAGGCAGGTAGCCTAGTGGTTAGAGTGTAGAGGAGGCAGGGTAGCCTAGTGGTTAGAGTGTAGAGGAGGCAGGTAGCCTAGTGGTTAGAGTGTAGAGGAGGCAGGTAGCCTAGTGGTTAGAGTGTAGAGGCGGCAGGTAGCCTAGTGGTTAGAGTGTAGAAGAGGCAGGTAGCCTAGTGGTTAGAGTGTAGAGGAGGCAGGTAGCCTAGTGGTTAGAGTGTAGAGGAGGCAGGTAGCCTAGTGGTTAGAGTGTAGAGGAGGCAGGTAGCCTAGTGGTTAGAGTGTAGAGGAGGCAGGTAGCCTAGTGGTTATAGTGTAGAGGAGGCAGGTAGCCTAGTGGTTAGAGTGTGGAGGTGGCAGGTAGCCTAGTGGTTAGAGTGTAGAGGTGGCAGGTAGCCTAGTGGTTAGAGTGTAGAGGAGGCAGGTAGCCTAGTGGTTAGAGTGTAGAGGAGGCAGGTAGCCTAGTGGTTAGAGTGTAGAGGAGGCAGGTAGCCTAGTGGTTAGAGTGTAGAGGAGGCAGGTAGCCTAGTGGTTAGAGTGTAGAGGAGGCAGGTATCCTAGTGGTTAGAGTGTAGAGGCGGCAGGTAGCCTAGTGGTTAGAGTGTAGAGGAGGCAGGTAGCCTAGTGGTTAGAGTGTAGAGGAGGCAGGTAGCCTAGTGGTTAGAGTGTAGAGGAGGCAGGTAGCCTAGTGGTTAGAGTGTAGAGGAGGCAGGGTAGCCTAGTGGTTAGAGAGTAGAGGAGGCAGGGTAGCCTAGTGGTTAGAGTGTAGAGGAGGCAGGTAGCCTAGTGGTTAGAGTGTAGAGGAGGCAGGTAGCCTAGTGGTTAGAGTGTAGAGGTGGCAGGTAGCCTAGTGTTTAGAGTGTAGAGGTGGCAGGTAGCCTAGTGGTTAGAGTGTAGAGGAGGCAGGTAGCCTAGTGGTTAGAGTGTAGAGGCGGCAGGTAGCCTAGTGGTTAGAGTGTAGAGGAGGCAGGTATGACACTCCTCAGTACAAGGCACAAGGACTCTCAGACCATGAGAAACATGATTTTCTGGTCTGATGAAACCAAGAATGAACTCCTTGGCTTGAATGCCAAGCATCACGTCTGGAGGAAACCTGGCACCATCCCTACGGTGAAGCATGGTGGTGGCAACATCATGCTTTGGGGATGTTTTTCAGACGCAGGAACTGGGAGAATAGTCAGGATGGAGGGAAAGATGAACGGAGCAAAGTACAGAGAGATCCTTGATGAAAACCTGCTCAAGACCTCAGACTGGGGCGAAGCAGCCAAGACAATGCTGGAGTGGTTTTGGGACAAGTCTCTGAATGTCATTGAGTGACCCAGCCAGAGCCCGGACATAAATCTGATCGAACATCTCTGGGGAGACCTGAAAATAGCCGAAAAGTGACACTCCCCATCCAACCAGACAGAGCTTGAGAGAATCTGCAGAGAAGAATGGGAGAATCTCCCCAAATACAGGTGTGCCAAGCTTATAGCGTCATACCCAAGAAGACTCCAGGCTGTAATCGCTCCTAAAGGTGCTTCAGTAAAGTACTGAGTAAAGGGTCTGAAAACTTCTGTAAATGTCATGTTTCCACACCACTTGGGAGCCCATAGAAAGTTCTAGAACGTTTTCATGAACATTTAACTCTCCAATACATTATAAAGAAAATATTTATTAAATAAAGAGTTCTTATGAACATATAACTTTATACATTAGAAAGATGTAAAGAATGTAATTCTATGTGCAAAGCAATTACCTTCAGGTCTTAACTTAATTAATTAAATGTAATTTGTGTTTTGGAGAAAATATATGCACAATTTATGTTAGAAGGTTTCCCCCTGCTGGATAACAAATGTAATAACATATTCATAACTTTTTAACTCCAACCAGATCGCTCCTTGAGGGAAATTATTCTGGAATGTATATTATATTACTGAAATTTAACAGAAGAAAGCTTGGTTGCTCCCTCACAATTTTTTGAAATATCAAATAAAGTAAAATAAATTAACTTTAAAATCAATGCAAAAAAATATACCGTTGTAATAACTTGTCTATATTCATAGACTTAGAGGACCTTTTCTGAGATAAAGAAGGGGAAACTATTATCCACATTGTTTATGTGACTGTGGTTATTTTGGACTTAAGAAATGCCATTTTGAATTTCGTTACTAAGATGTATTTACCATGTAATATGTAATATGTTATTATTCAATTACATAATATAATTATAATATATAATGTTATTATGTTATTATTCAAATGAAAACGAATGAATTAGTCTTTACTTTCTTCATATTCTCCAGTCAATTTGATATACACTCAAACAAATACTTCAAATCTGTCCCCAAATGCAAATATAGTTTTACTTGAAATCCAATATTGAATAAAATCTCTAGAACCAGGTAGGCTAGTTGAGAACACCTTTATTTAACCAGGTAGGCTAGTTGAGAACACCTTTATTTAACCAGGTAGGCTAGTTGAGAACACCTTTATTTAACCAGGTAGGCTAGTTGAGAACACCTTTATTTAACCAGGTAGGCTAGTTGAGAACACCTTTATTTAACCAGGTAGGCTAGTTGGCTTTATTTAACCAGGTAGGCCAGTTGAGAACACCTATTTAACCAGGTGAGAACACCTTTATTTAACCAGGTAGGCTAGTTGAGAACACCTTTATTTAACCAGGTAGGCTAGTTGAGAACACCTTTATTTAACCAGGTAGGCTAGTTGAGAACACCTTTATTTAACCAGGTAGGCTAGTTGAGAACACCTTTATTTAACCAGGTAGGCCAGTTGAGAACACCTTTATTTAACCAGGTAGGCTAGTTGAGAACACCTTTATTTAACCAGGTAGGCTAGTTGAGAACACCTTTATTTAACCAGGTAGGCTAGTTGAGAACACCTTTATTTAACCATGTAGGCTAGTTGAGAACACCTTTATTTAACCAGGTAGGCTAGTTGAGAACACCTTTATTTAACCAGGTAGGCTAGTTGACAAAGCAAAGCAGTGCGACAAAAAAAGGAAGACACAGAGAAAAATATCAGTGTTCAGGAAACGACAACTAGCTTCAGGTTATCTTGTGTGCAAATACAAATAGTTCAGAGATTTTTTATGTTCACTTTAACAGAAGGTGACCCCAGCTAGGAGCGAAAGAGCAGCGAGGTATCCCAGGTCTCGCCTTCCTTTCGTCTTTCTTCCGAACCAAGTAATTTGCCCGGTTGTCGTAGGTCCCCTTCTTGATTCTCCTCAGGTAGCTCTCCTTCTGTTTCTCATGGGTATTGTCCATGTTCAGTCTCTCCTTGATTCATAACAGGTGTCATGACTGTCCAGGTCAGGTTACAGGAGACCACAACCCTACAGATGATCTCTCAACCCCAACAGAGGAGGAGAGATCTAGGGGTCTGAAGATGTGGGGGGTTTTATGACCCCTCAAGCCCCTGGTAAATCTCAGGCCACCGACAAATTCCTTTGTCCTGTTACTATGGAGACCCAGCCTCAGAACATTAAACATGAAATAGAGGGACTTTGGAACAATGGTTTCCGTCAGCCACAATGGTGGTCATGACGATAGAGGGAATATGGAAATGTCATTTGGTGGTCATGATGATAGAGGGAATATGGAAATGTCATTTGGTGGTCATGATGATAGAGGGAATATGGAAATGTCATTTGGTGGTCATGATGATAGAGGGAATATGGAAATGTCATTTGGTGGTCATGATGATAGAGGGAATATGGAAATGTCATTTGGTGGTCATGATGATAGAGGGAATATGGAAATGTCATTTGGTGGTCATGATGATAGAGGGAATATGGAAATGTCATTTGGTGGTCATGATGATAGAGGGAATATGGAAATGTCATTTGGTGGTCATGATGATAGAGGGAATATGGAAATGTCATTTGGTGGTCATGATGATAGAGGGAATATGGAAATGTCATTTGGTGGTCATGATGATAGAGGGAATATGGAAATGTCATTTGGTGGTCATGATGATAGAGGGAATATGGAAATGTAATTTTTGTTTTCTTATTATCCAGTTACCTCCACAATCTCGTTCTGAACGTGGTATAATCCGTGAGTCTGCAGGGACCCGGGTCTCACCAATGAGTTCATACCCGGGTCTCACCAATGAGTTCATACCCGGGTCTCACCAATGAGTTCATACCCGGGTCTCACCAATGAGTTCATACCCGGGTCTCACCAATGAGTTCATACCCGGGTCTCACCAATGAGTTCATACCCGGGTCTCACCAATGAGTTCATACCCGGGTCTCACCAATGAGTTCATACCGGGTCTCACCAATGAGTTCGGACCGGGTCTCACCAATGAGTTCATACCGGGTCTCACCAATGAGTTCGGACCGGGTCTCACCAATGAGTTCATACCGGGTCTCACCAATGAGTTCATACCCGGGTCTCACCAATGAGTTCATACCGGGTCTCACCAATGAGTTCATACCGGGTCTCACCAATGAGTTCATACCGGGTCTCACCAATGAGTTCATACCGGGTCTCACCAATGAGTTTATACCCGGGTCTCACCAATGAGTTCATACCCGGGTCTCACCAATGAGTTCATACCGGGTCTCACCAATGAGTTCATACCCGGGTCTCACCAATGAGTTCATACCGGGTCTCACCAATGAGTTCATACCGGGTCTCACCAATGAGTTCATACCCGGGTCTCACCAATGAGTTCATACCGGGTCTCACCAATGAGTTCATACCCGGGTCTCACCAATGAGTTCATACCGGGTCTCACCAATGAGTTCATACCGGGTCTCACCAATGAGTTCATACCGGGTCTCACCAATGAGTTCATACCCGGGTCTCACCAATGAGTTCATACCCGGGTCTCACCAATGAGTTCATACCCGGGTCTCACCAATGAGTTCGGACACGGGTCTCACCAATGAGTTCGGACCCGGGTCTCACCAATGAGTTCGGACCCGGGTCTCACCAATGAGTTCATACCCGGGTCTCACCAATGAGTTCATACCCGGGTCTCACCAATGAGTTCATACCCGGGTCTCACCAATGAGTTCATACCCGGGTCTCACCAATGAGTTCGGACCCGGGTCTCACCAATGAGTTCGGACCGGGTCTCACCAATGAGTTCGGACCGGGTCTCACCAATGAGTTCATACCGGGTCTCACCAATGAGTTCATACCGGGTCTCACCAATGAGTTCGGAACCGGGTCTCACCAATGAGTTCATACCCGGGTCTCACCAATGAGTTCATACCCGGGTCTCACCAATGAGTTCATACCCGGGTCTCACCAATGAGTTCGGACCACACCAATCTTAGTTGAATATTTATTTACTAAAAAGCTAAAATGATGATAAAAGATACACATTATAGGCTATTGATTAGAACTTAGTATAGCGGTGTTTCACAAAATGGGGATTTCAAAGAGAGTCAAAGAAAAAAGAAAGTACACGGAGAGAAATATACATTTGGGTGAATTTGTCAGCTATGCTATTCTAACCCTAGCCTTGCCCCAAACTGCCGCTCTTATGGGTCAGAATATAATGATGTAATTACGTGGGGAAGGTCTCAGAGGATTCTCTGTGTGGACCGTTCAGGGGACAGTTCAGGTTTCTCGATGACGCACTTCTCCGGCGCACCTTTCTGGTCGTCCTCCCGATGTCAGAGTCCTTTTGGCTTAGGAGTCTGTTCCCTTGCCCTTGCTCTGGAGGGGTTTTCTGAGGATAGACAGCTCACAGCGTTGGAATGAAACAGTGTAGATACCAAGAGTCGATGGGAGATGGAGGTTAGGTTGTTCGACTTGAATTCACCCGCTCAGACACAGCTACTCATCCGTAGCTTGGGTAGAAAACATATGTATTTGTCTTCAAACTTGTGTTATGTTCTGGGTTCGTTGACTTTTTAGACCTTGGCTGCAGTTTGGGTCACGTAGTCTTCTCTGTAAATTATTTTCTCACAGGTTTTATACCCTCGTGGGCGTGACCGCCAGAAGTGGGCGTAACCGCCTTTAGGGCAATTCTCTGGGCGTACCAAGTTAAGAGCAAGGTCTAGGCTTTTCTCAAATCCAGTTTTAGACAACAACATTTCATCTTTACCAAAACATTCCCTTTTGTTTGGACATTTTCCATACAACGTATAAACATCAAACATATACTAGGAAAATTGTTGATGTTACAATGTTTTCCTAATAACGTCATCTATTAACCTTTAATTAGCGGCTGTTGTAAAAATCGATATTCTGATATTCCTTGAGTTAATTTGGGAAAAGAAACTCAATAAAAACGAGTTTTCCCATGGTGCCCCAGGTTAATGAGTTAATAATTGCTTGATTCAGTTAATCGTTCAATGAACAACAGTCGTCACATTAACTAATACAATGTCACGACACAGGAATAAATGCAATTTTATTTCATATTACAAATACATGTCTTGCATATATATCTCTTGGAGGGAAAATAAATGAACAGCTGACATTTTTACCTGGTCAAAAACCTTCACATCCTTCTCAGCCCTGAAGCCCGTGCATGAAGGTGGTCCTCAAAGGTGTTCCTCAAAGGTGTTCCTCAAAGGTGTTCCTCAAAGGTGGTCCTCAAAGGTGTTCCTCAAAGGTGTTCCTCAAAGGTGTTCCTCAAAGGTGTTCCTCAAAGGTGTTCCTCAAAGGTGGTTCTCAAAGGTGGTCCTCAAAGGTGTTCCTCAAAGGTGGTCCTCAAAGGTGGTCCAGACAGCTTCCACCAGATCAGGTGGAGTTTCAGTGATCTGAAAGTACGTTATACAAAAATAGCAATAGACAAACACTAATTTAAAATCACACGTTTTGAAAGACAACAGTAGGTGTGTAATGGCTGTTGGAAGGAGTGGAGGACCAAGGTGCAGCGTGGTATATATTCATGCTTTTATTTAGAACTGAACACTGAATAACAAAACAACAAAGAGAATGAACGAAACCGAAACAGTTCTGTCTGGTGCAGAAAGACACAAAACAGCCCACAAAACCCATGTGGGAAAAAGCTACCCTAGTCTGGTTCTCAATCAGAGACAACAATAGACATCTGCCTCTGAATGAAAACCACTCCCAGCTAAACAACAAAGCAATACAAAACATAGAATGCCCACCCTAGTTACACCCTGGCCTAACCAAAATAGAGAATAAAAGCCTCTCGACCCTGGCAGCGCCGGACAGGAGGGCGACCCTGGCAGCGCCGGACAGGAGACCTGGTTCTGGGAACAGGCACTGGACTCACCAGGCTGGGGAGACCTACTGGAGACCTGTTCCGTGGAGGAGGCAGCGGATAGACCGGGCTGTGGGGGAGCACTGGAAATGTGGTGCGTAGCCTTGGCACCACTCTTCCAGGCTGAATGGAATAGCCCGGCACGTGCGGGGAGCTGGAACAGGCCGCACTGGGTTCTCCTGGCGAACTGGGAAAACCGTGCTTAGAGCCGGTGCAGGATAGATATCCTGGCCCGATGAGACGCACTGGAGGTCTGGAGAGCAGGGCTAGCACCATCCGCCCTGGCTGGATCCTCACCCTAGCCCGGCAGATGGGGGGAGCTGGAATGTAGCGCACCGGGCTCAGAACGCATACTGGAGATCTGTAGCGCCAAGCTGGCACAAGACGTGCAGGGCAAGGGAGGCGCACAGAAGGTCTAGTGCACGCACCTCAGGACAAGTATGGAGAGCTGACTCAGGTGACATCAAATCCCAGACATGCACCGTCGGGCGGATGTCGTGCCTCATGCACCAACACAGCAACTCCCTCATTACTCTCTCCTCCAATCTCCCCATCAACTCCTTCACTGTCTCTGCCTCGCTTCCGTCTCCCCATCAACTCCTTCACTGTCTCTGCCTCGCTTCCGTCTCCCCTCCAATCTCCCCATCAACTCCTTCACTCTCTGCCTCGCTTCCGTCTCCCCTCCTATCTCCCCATCAACTCCTTCACTGTCTCTGCCTCGCTTCCGTCTCCCCTCCAATCTCCCCATCAACTCCTTCACTGTCTCTGCCTCGCTTCCGTCTCCCCTCCAATCTCCCCATCAACTCCTTCACTCTCTGCCTCGCTTCCGTCTCCCCTCCTATCTCCCCATCAACTCCTTCACTGTCTCTGCCTCGCTTCCGTCTCCCCTCCAATCTCCCCATCAACTCCTTCACTGTCTCTGCCTCGCTTCCGTCTCCCCTCCAATCTCCCCATCAACTCCTTCACTGTCTCTGCCTCGCTTCTGTCTCCCCTCCAATCTCCCCATCAACTCCTTCACTGTCTCTGCTTCGCTCACCTCCCAATTCCACCCCGACTGGCTCTGGTTCCATCCTCGTCTCCTTACGGTAAGCACGGGGAGTTGGCTCAGGTTTGACTCCTGACTCTGCCACCCCCCCAAAAAAATATATTTTGGGGCTGCCTCTCGGGCTTCCTTGCCAGCCGTGTTCCCTCGTGTCGCTGGTTCCCGCATCCTGGCTGCCTCCACATCAACAGCAGTGACTCCTGTCTGTAAACGGTGGCAACCACAGTGGGGGAGACATGGCCTCTCTCTATCAGGGCCTCTCTCTATCAGGGCCTCTCTCTGTCAGGGCCTCTCTCTGTCAGGGCCTCTCTCTGTCAAATCAAATCAAATCAAATCAAATGTATTTATATAGCCCTTCGTACATCAGCTGATATCTCAAAGTGCTGTACAGAAACCCAGCCTAAAACCCCAAACAGCAAACAATGCAGGTGTAAAAGCACGGTGGCTAGGAAAAACTCCCTAGAAAGGCCAAAACCTAGGAAGAAACCTAGAGAGGAACCGGGCTATGTGGGGTGGCCAGTCCTCTTCTGGCTGTGCCAGGTAGAGATTATAACAGAACATGACCAAGATGTTCAAATGTTCATAAATGACCAGCATGGTCAAATAACAATAAGGCAGAACAGTTGAAACTGGAGCAGCAGCACAGTCAGGTGGACTGGGGACAGCAAGGAGCCATCATGTCAGGTAGTCCTGGGGCACGGTCCTAGGGCTCAGGTCCTCCGAGAGAGAGAAAGAAAGAGAGAATTAGAGAGAGCATATGTGGGGTGGCCAGTCCTCTTCTGGCTGTGCCGGGTGGAGATTATAACAGAACGTGGCCAAGATGTTCAAATGTTCATAAATGACCAGCATGGTTGAATAATAGTAAGGCAGAACAGTTGAAACTGGAGCAGGAGCATGGCCAGGTGGACTGGGGACAGCAAGGAGTCCTCATGTCAGGTAGTCCTGGGACATGGTCCTAGGGCCCAGGCCAGTTGAAACTGGAGCAGCAGCATGGCCAGGTGGACTGGGGA
Source organism: Oncorhynchus gorbuscha (assembly GCF_021184085.1). Taxonomy (NCBI): domain Eukaryota; kingdom Metazoa; phylum Chordata; class Actinopteri; order Salmoniformes; family Salmonidae; genus Oncorhynchus; species Oncorhynchus gorbuscha. Next base: position 64,810,799 of record NC_060196.1, read on the forward strand.
CAGCAAGGAGTCATCATGTCAGGTAGTCCTGGGGCATGGTCCTAGGGCTCAGGTCCTCCGAGAGAGAGAAAGAAAGAGAGAAGGAGAGAATTAGAGAACGCACACTTAGATTCACACAGGACACCTGTCAGGGCCTCTCTCTGTCAGGGCCTCTCTCTGTCAGGGCCTCTCTCTGTCAGGGCCTCTCTCTGTCAGGGCCTCTCTCTGACATGGCCTCTCTCTGTCAGGGCCTCTCTCTGACATGGCCTCTCTCTGTCAGGGCCTCTCTCTGTCAGGGCCTCTCTCCGTCAGGGCCTCTCTCCGTCAGGGCCTCTCTCCGTCAGGGCCTCTCTCCGTCAGGGCCTCTCTCCGTCAGGGCCTCTCTCCGTCATGGCCTCTCTCTGTCATGGCCTCTCTCTGTCAGGGCCTCTCTCTGTCATGGCCTCTCTCTGTCAGGGCCTCTCTCTGTCAGGGCCTCTCTCTGTCAGGGCCTCTCTCTGTCAGGGCCTCTCTCCGTCAGGGCCTCTCTCCGTCAGGGCCTCTCTCCGTCAGGGCCTCTCTCCGTCAGGGCCTCTCTCTGTCAGGGCCTCTCTCCGTCAGGGCCTCTCTCTGTCATGGCCTCTCTCTGTCAGGGCCTCTCTCTGTCAGGGCCTCTCTCTGTCAGGGCCTCTCTCTGTCAGGGCCTCTCTCTATCATGGCCTCTCTCTGACGACAGGATTTATGCAACAAATACTCAAGAGGCTTTTCTAATTCTCTGAGGAGATTTGAACTAAAACACTTGACTCTGCTGATCGTTTTCCTCCCAGAAGGAGTCAAATCTCTCAGAATAGCAACATCATCACTACATTATGCAAGGATCTCTGTGTTGATGATGCCGGCCGTTATTTGAATCTGGATTCAAAGGGTTCTACCTGGACTCAACAAAACTATGTCACAAAAGGATACTCCAGGATATGGGAAATTAAACAACAAAGATTATATTTTCATTGGAAACATCAAATCGTTAGCCAAAGATATTTTTTGAGAGAGAAGACTTGGGTCATGGAAGTAGATGGGAATTTTTCAAATATAAAGTCAGATTTGTAGCCATTAAAACGTGCCAAAAAGCTGAAGCACTTAAAGAATCTTGGAGAAAAAGAGAGGACGAGCAAGCGTGACAGTTTTCTAACGAAAGATCATCTATCTCAAGAAGAGGAGTCTGTATTTAAGTCTTTACAACTAGAATTAGAAGAGTTTTACACAGATCAAAGGGTGCCTTTGTAAGGTCAAGAGAAAAATGGATTGAAGAGGGAGAAAGAAAAACCAGTTGAAAAAGAGAAACTACAAAAGAAAATCTATAACCGCACTCAAAATGAATAATGTATTATGCAAAGATCCTGTTGCCAATATCAACGTTTGTCAATTCCCTTTTCATGAAAACTTTTACAACTCACCATTTCAGGAAGAAGGTTGTGATGGCTACATTTCAGGAAGAAGGTTGTGATAGCTACATTTCAGGAAGAAGGTTGTGATAGCTACATTTCAGGAAGAAGGTTGTGATAGCTACATTTCAGGAAGAAGGTTGTGATAGCTACATTTCAGGAAGAAGGGTGTGATAGCTACATTTCAGGAAGAAGGTTGTGATAGCTACATTTCAGGAAGAAGGTTGTGATAGCTACATTTCAGGAAGAAGGTTGTGATAGCTACATTTCAGGAAGAAGGTTGTGATAGCTACATTTCAGGAAGAAGGTTGTGATAGCTACATTTCAGGAAGAAGATTGTGATAGCTACATTTCAGGAAGAAGGTTGTGATAGCTACATTTCAGGAAGAAGGTTGTGATAGCTACATTTCAGGAAGAAGGTTGTGATAGCTACATTTCAGGAAGAAGGTTGTGATAGCTACATTTCAGGAAGAAGGTTGTGATAGCTACATTTCAGGAAGAAGGTTGTGATGGCTACATTTCAGGAAGAAGGTTGTGATGGCTACATTTCAGGAAGAAGGTTGTGATAGCTACATTTCAGGAAGAAGGTTGTGATAGCTACATTTCAGGAAGAAGGTTGTGATAGCTACATTTCAGGAAGAAGGTTGTGATAGCTACATTTCAGGAAGAAGGTTGTGATAGCTACATTTCAGGAAGAAGGTTGTGGCATTCCAGAGGGACATCAGAGACTGCAACGTTCTTTGCTTTACGGAGACATGGCTTACTGGGAAAACGCTATCCAGGGCGGTGCAGCCAACGGGTTTCTCCACGCATCGCGCCGACAGAAACAAACATCTCTCTGGTAAGAAGAGTGGCGGGGGCGTATGCCTC
>NC_060196.1:64813568-64942466 GCF_021184085.1 Oncorhynchus gorbuscha
TAGAACCATACCGTTTTAGAACCATACAGTTTTAGGACCATACCGTTTTAGAACCATACCGTTTTAGAACCATACCGTTTTAGAACCATACTGTTTTAGAACCATACCGTTTTAGAACCATACAGTTAGAGAAACATACCGTTTTAGAACCATACCGTTTTAGAACCATACCGTTTTAGAACCATACAGTTTTAGAACCATACAGTGTTAGGACCACACAGTTTTAGAACCATACAGTTTTAGGACCATACCGTTTTAGAACCATACCGTTTTAGAACCATACCGTTTTAGAACCATACCGTTTTAGAACCATACAGTTTTAGGACCATACAGTTATAGAATCATACAGTTTTAGAACCATAGTGGATGAGGACCATAGTGGATGAGGACCATACAGTTTTAGAACCATACAGTTTTAGAACCATAGTGGATGAGGAACACAGTGGATGAGGACCATACAGTTTTAGAACCATACAGTTATAGAACCATACAGTTTTAGAACCATAGTGGATGAGGACCATAGTGGATGAGGACCATACAGTTTTAGAACCATACAGTTTTAGAACCATAGTGGATGAGGACCATAGTGGATGAGGACCATACAGTTTTAGAACCACACAGTTTTAGGACCACACAGTTTTAGAACCATACAGTTATAGAACCATACAGTTTTATAACCATACAGTTTTAGGACCACACAGTTTTAGAACCATTGGGTTATAGAACCATACAGTTTTAGAACCATAGTGGATGAGGAACATAGTGGATGAGGACCATACAGTTTTAGAACCATACAGTTTTAGAACCATAGTGGATGAGGACCATACAGTTTTAGAACCATACAGTTTTAGAACCATACAGTTTTAGGACCATAGTGGATGAGGACCATACAGTTTTAGAACCATACAGTTTTAGAACCACACAGTTTTAGAACCATACCGTTTTAGAACCACATAGTTTTAGAATCATACAGTTTTAGGACCATACAGTTATAGAACCATACAGTTTTAGAACCATAGTGGATGAGGACCATAGTGGATGAGGACCATACAGTTTTAGAACCATACAGTTTTAGAACCATACAGTTTTAGAACCATAGTGGATGAGATACATACAGTTTTAGAACCATACAGTTTTAGAACCATACAGTGTTAGGACCATAGTGGATGAGGACCATACAGTTTTAGAACCATACAGTTTTAGAACCACACAGTTTTAGAACCATACAGTTTTAGGACCACACAGTTTTAGAACCATACAGTTTTAGGACCATACAGTTTTAGAAACATACAGTGTTAGGACTATAGTGGATGAGGACCATACAGTTTTAGAACCACACAGTTTTAGAACCACACAGTTTTAGAACCATACAGTTTTAGACCATACAGTTTTAGAACCACACAGTTTTAGAACCATACAGTTTTAGGACCACACAGTTTTAGAACCATACAGTTTTAGAACCACACAGTTTTAGACCCATACAGTTTTAGACCATACAGTTTTAGAACCATACAGTTTTAGAACCATACAGTTTTAGACCATACAGTTTTAGAACCATACAGTTTTAGACCATACAGTTTTAGAACCATACAGTTTTAGGACAGGGGACAGACCCCTGCTGCTGGTTCACCTGTAGACAAGGTAACTGCTGACCCCTGCTGCTGGTTCACCTGTAGACTGAAGACCAGGTATCCACTGACTCACCTGTAGACTGAAGACCAGGTATCCACTGATGCTCTGTTCTGCGATGACGTCCTCCATGGTGCGCAGCGTGGTGCCCAGGTAGGAGTTTAGGAGCTGTGTGGGCAGCAGGCCGACTGACGACGCCACCAGGTAGTTTGACAACGACACGTCTGTGATCTGAAAGGAAGAGTGTTTCAAAGTTAGTCTTGTCCCGGCCAACTTCCTGTTTCTGTAGCCAGCTTCATGGCGAAGTACACCACTTGGACAAGACGCTAGTCTGTAGAGGAAACAATTAACCTCCGATATTAAAAAGGTGAAAGATACAGCGAAGGCGTCTGTGTTTTTCAACCTTTATGTCCGAGGTTTCTCTCTTACAGATTAGTGAATAGCTATAACCCCTCAGTGGTGTCACGTTTCTCTTAACTAATCTAAAAAAAAGGAAAAAGTTAACAAGTTTAAAGCGTCAGGCTGCCGTGGATTATTGAAGCTTACGGTTCCACCTAGCTCAGTCTCTTGTTTCGTATCACTACATTACTCTATAGAATGGTGTTTCAGTCTCCTTGGCCTGGAACATCCCAGGACTGATGAAATGACCTTGGTACAGACAGACTGCAGGTATTATGCTTACTGTTCCCTAGCCTAGCAGATATTGGTGGTGAGGGGTAGTAGGGCTGTGGAGGTCACAAGATTTAGTCAGCCGGTGATTGTCAAGCAAATAACTGTTGGTCTCACGGTAATTGACCGTTAATTAACATAAAACACATTTAGCAGTCTACACCTTCACAATAAATCCATTATTTATTTTAGACAGGTCTAAAGAAACATGATATGAAGAAAATGTAGTCTATTTCAGAAGAACAGAATACTCTGAGTTGTCTTTATGTTAGGCCCTGTCCTTATGTTAGGCCCTGTCCTTATGTTAGGTCCTGTCCTTATGTTAGGCCCTGTCCTTATGTTAGGCCCTGTCAAATCAAATCAAATCAAATGTTAGGTCCTGTCCTTATGTTAGGTCCTGTCCTTATGTTAGGTCCTGTCCTCATGTTAGGTCCTGTCCTTATGTTAGGTCCTGTCTTTATGTTAGGTCCTGTCTTTATGTTAGGTCCTGTCCTTATGTTAGGTCCTGTCCTTATGTTAGGCCCTGTCCTTATGTTATGCCCTGTCCTTATGTTAGGCCCTGTCCTCATGTTAGGTCCTGATGTGGCTGTGCCAAATGGCTGTGGGCTACACTAGTTCATTTAGTTGTCCTTATGTTAGGTCCTGATCTGGCTGTGCCAAATGGCTATGGGCTACACTAGTTCATTTAGTTGTCCTTATGTTAGGCCCTGTCCTCATGTTAGGTCCTGATGTGGCTGTGCCAAATGGCTGTGGGCTACACTAGTTCATTAGTTGTCCTTATGTTAGGCCCTGATCTGGCTGTGCCAAATGATTGTGGGCTACACTAGTTCATTTAGCAGACAAGATTGGCTTAGTATTCCGTGGCATTATTTTATAGAATGAAAGAAACAATTGAACAAAGGTTGATGTTTCATACATTGTAAGGCTGCATGATACGACTAATGATGATTTGAAAAAAAGTGTCTTGAAAAGGTATGAGCTCTGCTTATTTTTTTTACGCTGTACACACTACATCAGTCTCTCATTCACAACTTGACAAACACTTGATACGGTGACATCCCCTTTGTGTTGGCGTGTTACACCCCCCAAAAACAAAAAAAAAATCCATGCCTTTTGTGGCCAGGGGCCGTTGCACCCTCCTCCCTGAGCCCCATCACGTGAACGGGTCTTTCTCACAGGCTACAAGTGGAAACAGACACATCCAACTCCGAGGCGCATACTGAAGATATTGGAACAACTGTCCACATTTACTTTAGTCAGCCAACAAGATGAGTAGGCCTAACGAACAGCAAAAACACTGGCCTATGACAATCTACTATCCCCCATAGTACAAAAGTCAACCAATTCTATTCTGTTTCGCAAAATTAATATTTCAAAACATAGTCTGGGACAGTTGTGGGATGCGATAGATCCCAAATTAATACAACCACTAGCATAAAAACACAATATGACTGACGCAACCAAGCAGAAAGCTTTAAATGTGCACATGGTAGTAGGCTATATGGCAGTAGGCTACATGGCAGTAGGCTATATGGCAGTAGGCTACATGGCAGTAGGCTACATGGCAGTAGGCTACATGGCAGTAGGCTACATGGCAGTAGCCTATATGGCAGTAGGCTATATGGCAGTAGGCTATATGGCAGTAGGCTACATGGCAGTAGGCTACATGGCAGTAGGCTACATGGCAGTAGGCTATACGGCAGTAGGCTACATGGCAGTAGGCTATATGGCAGTAGGCTACATGGCAGTAGGCTACACGGCAGTAGGCTACACGGCAGTAGGCTACACGGCAGTAGGCTATATGGCAGTAGGCTATATGGCAGTAGGCTACATGGCAGTAGGCTACACGGCAGTAGGCTACACGGCAGTAGGCTACACGGCAGTAGGCTATATGGCAGTAGGCTATATGGCAGTAGGCTACACGGCAGTAGGCTACACGGCAGTAGGCTACATGGCAGTAGGCTATATGGCAGTAGTCTACATGGCAGTAGGCTATAAGGCAGTAGGCTATAAGGCAGTAGGCTACATGGCAGTAGGCTATAAGGGCGAATGTTCCATTAGAGGGAAAACACCACTATAAATGTGATTATGCATGTAATGAGCAGTTCACCGAAGTGTTTTGCTCTACAATCCAAGTCAAATCACAATTGCAACACTTGGTTAAACACTTGGTTAAACACTTGGTTAAACACTTGGTTAAACACTTGGTTAAACACTTGGTTAAACACTTGGTTAAACACTTGGTTAAACACTTGGTTAAACACTTGGTTAAACACGAGGCCTAGATTGTTTTGGCCATATCCTGCAGCCCTACGTGGCAGTGATATTTTGGCTGTCGCCCAGCCCTAGTAGGCCCAGCCCTAGTAGGCCCAGCCCTAGTAGGCCCAGCCCTAGTAAGCCCAGCCCTAGTAGGCCCAGCCCTAGTAGGCCCAGCCCTAGTAGGCCCAGCCCTAGTAGGCCCAGCCCTAGTACGCCCAGCCCAGTAGGCCCAGCCCTAGTAGGCCCAGCCCTAGTAGGCCCAGCCCTAGTAGGCCCAGCCCTAATGACATATATAGGATAGATCTTTAGTATACTAACAGAAGTGTCTCAAGGATAGGCCTTCCTAAATCAACTATACACTACAATTGGCTCAGTTGTAAGCCAATCTATCACTAATGTAAACCGGTTAAATTGTCTGGGATTGAATTAATGACTAACTACTAGTCTATATTGTTCCAACCAGCAGCAGGCGTCTACTACAAGATAGCAACTCTCCAGATTCCCGACAATACTAAACCTGTTCTCTTCAATCAACCATTCCAGTGTTTAATTGCTAAATTGTAATTACTTCGCCACCATAGCCTATTTATTGCCTTTCCTCTCTTATCTCACCTCATTTGGTCACATTGTATATAGATTCATTTTTCTGTATGTTTGTTTATTCCATGTGTAACTCTGTTGTTGTTTGTGTCGCACTGCTTTGCTTCATCTTGGCCAGGTCGCAGCTGTAAATGAGAACTTGTTCTCAACTTGGCCTTCCTGGTTAAATAAAGGGTTAGGGTTATATATATATAAATACCTGGTTAAATAAAGGGTTAGGGTTATATATATATAAATACCTGGTTAAATAAAGGGTTAGGGTTATATATATAAATACCTGGTTAAATAAAGGGTTAGGGTTATATATATAAATACCTGGTTAAATAAAGGTGAAATAAAATACATTAAAATGTTTGCTGGTAAGAAATCGTTCCCACTATATTCTGATTATACCCAGAACCATCAGATCAGCAAACATCGAAGGGGAACAACGTTTATTCTTTATTACAAGTATTCACTACTTGTACAATGGTGTGATTTGGAAGCGTCTGTCTGTTCAACAGTGTGGAGGGTCAAAAAGCCGTCTCGGCTCCTGTCCTGGGAGGGACATTGTAACCTTTGGACAGACAGAGAACGTCACCCAAGGGCGATTCCATGCATAGACCATATTCGTTTTTTGGTATCTCAATTTGTTCTGGTAAACCTCATTGGGAGGAAGGATGTTTGACATCCATTATCATTGAGAAAATGATGATGAATGTGGTTATTTTAGGCTTATACATGCCTCCTGGAAAGACCCTATGATCTGTGTACAGTACATGATATTGATAACATTGTTGCCAATATACTCCTTAGTGTGCTCACATTCATTTATTCAACATAATTATCAATATACTCCTTAGTGTATGATCCATCTACTGGAGGCTCTCTGCTAATTCAGGAGGTATGATCCATCTACTGGAGGCTCTCTACTAATTCAGGAGGTATGATCCATCTACTGGAGGCTCTCTGCTAATTCAGGAGGTATGATCCATCTACTGGAGGTTCTACTAATTCAGGAGGTATGATCCATCTACTGGAGGCTCTCTGCTAATTCAGGAGGCATGATCCATCTACTGGAGGCTCTCTGCTAATTCAGGAGGTATGATCCATCTACTGGAGGCTCTCTACTAATTCAGGAGGTATGATCCATCTACTGGAGGTTCTACTAATTCAGGAGGTATGATCCATCTACTGGAGGCTCTCTGCTAATTCAGGAGGTATGATCCATCTACTGGAGGCTCTCTGCTAATTCAGGAGGTATGATCCATCTACTGGAGGCTCTCTACTAATTCAGGAGGTGTGATCCATCTACTGGAGGCTCTCTGCTAATTCAGGAGGTATGATCCATCTACTGGAGGCTCTCTACTAATTCAGGAGGTATGATCCATCTCCTGGAGGCTCTACTAATTCAGGAGGTATGATCCATCTGCTGGAGGCTCTCTACTAATTCAGGAGGTATGATCCATCTACTGGAGGCTCTCTGCTAATTCAGGAGGTATGATCCATCTGCTGGAGGCTCTCTACTAATTCAGGAGGTATGATCCATCTACTGGAGGCTCTCTGCTAATTCAGGAGGCATGATCCATCTACTGGAGGCTCTCTGCTAATTCAGGAGGTATGATCCATCTACTGGAGTCTCTCTACTAATTCAGGAGGTATGCTCCATCTACTGGAGGCTCTCTACTAATTCAGGAGGTATGATCCATCTACTGGAGGCTCTCTACTAATTCAGGAGGTATGATCCATCTACTGGAGGCTCTCTACTAATTCAGGAGGTATGATCCATCTACTGGAGGCTCTCTACTAATTCAGGAGGTATGATCCATCTGCTAATTCAGGAGGTATGATCCATCTACTGGAGGCTCTCTACTAATTCAGGAGGTATGATCCATCTGCTAATTCAGGAGGTATGATCCATCTACTGGAGGCTCTCTACTAATTCAGGAGGTATGATCCATCTCCTGGAGGCTCTACTAATTCAGGAGGTATGATCCATCTACTGGAGGCTCTCTACTAATTCAGGAGGTATGATCCATCTGCTAATTCAGGAGGTACGATCCATTTTAGGAGCACCACGAACACAGTGAATGTGAAAATGGTTTCAAAAAGGGAACTCCCACTGCTTTATGATTTGCTGAATGTGCAATCCTAAAGGAGGGCTATGATTGGATAATGACCTATAATGTCAATTTCTATGTAGGCCCACTGTGGGAGTTGGACATGTTTGAGGGGTATATAAAAGAGTATATATTTGAGCAATATGCCTAAAAATAATACAAATCGAAATATATATATTTTTTAAATGTTGACTAAATGAATGTGAAAAGAAGTATATTTCACAATCTAGACACTCCATATGTTCGAGCAACACTATAAGGAGAACAACAACAACAAGATGTAGTCTTGTACATCATGTACGGTTCACAGACCACAGGGTCTTACAGGAGGCATTTTTAGGTCTAAAAAAGGCCACTCATCATGATTCTCTCAAATGTAAAAGAAAAAGTCAAAGCATCCTGAAGTTACTGTGAAAATTGCCAGAAGAAATTGGAGATACCGAAAAGATTTCCGTGCTACGCTGGCATGGAATTCACCCCCTTCCTTCCCAGCCATGGAGGCCTTATTTAAATAGACTCAGACTGCTGATAGTGGAATAAGTTACACCTTTTAGATTACAGTGCATAAGATTATATGGGGGGGGGGGTGATCCTATATCAGCACTCCTACTCATGGGACGCGATAACCTTTTGGACAGGGAACTTCCAAATCCAACATCACAGTGTCCCTGTCCCAAATGGCATCTTCTTTCCTACATAGTGCACTACTTTGAAAAGTAGGACCTGCTGCTGACTGGTTGGAAGCTGCAATCCTATACGACTCACTCAGCCAGCATCCCAAAAACGGTACCCTATTCCCATGTTAGTGCACTATGTAATGAATAGGGTGCCGTTTGGGATGAATCCTCAGGTCACAACAAGTGGCGCAGCGATCTAAGGCAGGAGGTATGATCCATCTACTGGAGGCTCTCTGCTACCTCAGTGCTTGAGGCATCACTACTTGACCCGGGTTTGATCCCAGGCTGCATCACAGTCGGCTGCGACTGGAAGACACAATTGGCCCAGCGTTGTCCGGGTTAGAGGAGGGTTTAGCCTGCTGGGATGTTTCCTCCGACACATTGGTGCTTCTGGCTTCCAGGTTAAGCGAGCAGTATTCTCAAGAAGCAGTGCGGCTTGTCAGAGTCGTGTTTCGGAGGAGCGGCTCTCGACCTTCGCCTCTCCCGAGTCCGTAGGGGAAATGCAGCGACGTGGTAAAAATATTATAATAATTCCCTCGTTATGTCGAGAAAAAATATGTTTTGTGGAGATCGAGATAAAATGCATCATCCATTAATTTGTTGAGATGAATGATCCCCACCTCATCAAGGAGCCCTGTGATGACAATGCACTCGTGAGGTATTTAAGCCCTGAACGATGTCTATTTGACCTTTTATTGGCCTAGCAAGCAGCTCCGTCCCCAAGACAACATGCAATCGTATGCAAGGAACAACTCAACTAACTTGGCTAGTCTTGTGAGCCAGCTAGTTTGGTACTCTTGTGAGCTAGCTAGTTCGGTACTGTTGTGAGCTAGCTAGTTCGGTACTCTTGTGAGCTAGCTAGTTCGGTAGTCTTGTGAGCTAACTAGCAAACTAGCTTGTTATCTATGCTGATAGATTTGCATAAATTATGTGTATGATTTAAAAAGGGGACATGTTTTGTGGTTAATATTTATAGTGGGTAAGCTCCATTCCTGATAGGCTCGTTCAGTAGATCATATCTGATCAGCCTATCAGAACAATGTACCCATCCTAGACCTAACATCTGGTGTGCCTGAGAGAGCAATGATTCAATGACAACGCAAGGCACTTCAGAAGGTAGTGCGTACGGCCCAGTACATCACTGGGGCCAAGCTTCCTGCCATCCAGGACCTCTATACCAGGCGGTGTCAGAGGAAAGCCTTAAAAATTGTCAAAGACTCCAGCCTCCCAAGTCATGAACTGTTCTCTCTTTTCACACAGCAAGCTGGGCTGATGCACCTTGTCTGTAACAAACAGTCTGTAACCAACAGTCTTTAACCAACCGTCTGTAACCTGTAACCAACCGTCTGTAACCAACAGTCTGTAACCTGTAACCAACAGTCTATAACCTGTAACCAACAGTCTGTAACCAACTGTCTGTAACCAACTGTCTGTAACCAACAGTCTGTAACCAACAGTCTGTAACCTGTAACCAACAGTCTATAACCAACAGTCTGTAACAAACAGTCTGTAACCAACCGTCTGTAACCTGTAACCAATAGTCTGTAACCAACAGTCTGTAACAAACAGTCTGTAACCAACCGTCTGTAACCAACCGTCTGTAACCAACCGTCTGTAACCAACAGTCTAACCAACAGTCTGTAACCTGTAACCAACAGTCTATAACCTGTAACCAATAGTCTGTAACCAACAGTCTATAACCTGTAACCAATAGTCTGTAACCAACAGTCTGTAACAAACAGTCTGTAACCAACCGTCTGTAACCAACCGTCTGTAACCAACAGTCTGTAACCAACAGTCTGTAACCAACAGTCTATAACCTGTAACCAATAGTCTGTAAACAACAGTCTATAACAACAGTCTGTAACCAACCGTCTGTAACCAACAATCTGTAACCAACAGTCTGTAACCAACAGTCTGTAACCAACAGTCTGTAACCAACAGTCTGTAACCAACAGTCTGTAACCAACAGTCTGTAACCTCTAACCAACAGTCTGTAACCAACCGTCTGTAACCTGTAACCAATAGTCTGTAACCAACAGTCTGTAACAAACAGTCTGTAACCAACCGTCTGTAACCAACCGTCTGTAACCAACAGTCTGTAACCAACAGTCTGTAACCAACAGTCTGTAACCTGTAACCAACAGTCTATAACCTGTAACCAATAGTCTGTAACCAACAGTCTATAACCTGTAACCAATAGTCTGTAACCAACAGTCTATAACCTGTAACCAACAGTCTGTAACAAACAGTCTGTAACCAACCGTCTGTAACCAACCGTCTGTAACCAACCGTCTGTAACCAACCGTCTGTAACCAACAGTCTGTAACCAACAGTCTGTAACCTGTAACCAACAGTCTATAACCTGTAACCAATAGTCTGTAAACAACAGTCTATAACAACAGTCTGTAACCAACCGTCTGTAACCAACAGTCTGTAACCAACAGTCTGTAACCAACAGTCTGTAACCAACAGTCTGTAACCAACAGTCTATAACCAACAGTCTGTAACCAACAGTCTGTAACCTCTAACCAACAGTCTGTAACCAACAGTCTATAACCAACAGTCTATAACCAACAGTCTGTAATCAACAGTCTGTAACCAACAGTATGTAACCTCTAACCAACAGTCTGTAACCAACAGTCTATAACCAACAGTCTATAACCAACAGTCTGTAATCAACAGTCTGTAACCAACAGTATGTAACCTCTAACCAACAGTCTGTAACCAACAGTCTGTAACCAATAGTCTATAACAACAGTCTATAACAACAGTCTGTAACCAACAGTCTGTAACCTGTAACCAACAGTCTGTAACCAACAGTCTGTAACCAACAGTCTGTAACCAACAGTCTGTAACCAACAGTCTGTAACCAACCGTCTGTAACCAACAGTCTATAACCAACAGTCTGTAACCAATAGTCTATAACAACAGTCTATAACAACAGTCTGTAACCAACAGTCTGTAACCTCTAACCAACAGTCTGTAACCAACAGTCTGTAACCAACAGTCTGTAACCAACAGTCTGTAACCAAAAGGACCTTGAACAGCTTCTAACACCAGGCCATACGACTGCTAAATAGTGAGATAAACAGCTTCTATCACCAGGCCATACGACTGCTAAATAGTGAGATAAACAGCTTCTATCACCAGGCCATACGACTGCTAAATAGTGAGATAAACAGCTTCTATCACCAGGCCATACGACTGCTAAATAGTGAGATAAACAGCTTCTATCACCAGGCCATACGACTGCTAAATAGTGAGATAAACAGCTTCTATCACCAGGCCATACGACTGCTAAATAGTGAGTTAAACAGCTTCTAACACCAGGCCATACGACTGCTAAATAGTGAGATAAACAGCTTCCAACACCAGGCCATACGACTGCTAAATAGTGAGATAAACAGCTTCTAACACCAGGCCATACGACTGCTAAATAGTGAGTTAAACAGCTTCTAACACCAGGCCATACGACTGCTAAATAGTGAGATAAACAGCTTCTATCACCAGGCCATACGACTGCTAAATAGTGAGATAAATAGTTAACCAATAGCGGACTACCTGCATTGATCTTTTTGCACTAATTATTTTAACTCATCACATACACAACAAAGGGTATATAACAATGTATTGAGATAAACTTTTGTTATTGACCAAATACTTATTTTCCACCATAATTTGCAAATAAATTCATTAAAAATCCTACAATGTGATTTTCTGGATTTGTTCTCTCATTTTGTCTGTCATAGTTGAAGTGTACCTATGATGAAAATTACAGGCCTCTCATCTTTTTAAGTGGGAGAACTTGCACAATTAAGTGGCTGAATAAATACTTTTTTGCCCCATTGTATATCTATATATGACAGTCAGCTAATCCATCTATATAGCCACGTTATCATTTATAGTCAGCTAATCCATCTATATAGCCAAGTTATCACATCATTTACAGTCAGCTAACCCATCTATATAGCCAAGTTATCACATCATTTACAGTCAGCTAACCCATCTATATAGCCAAGTTATCACATCATTTATAGTCAGCTAACCCATCTATATAGCCAAGTTATCACATCATTTATAGTCAGCTAACCCATCTATATAGCCAAGTTATCACATCATTTATAGTCAGCTAACCCATCTATATAGCCACGTTATCACATCATTTATCTGACAGTCAGCTAACCCATCTATATAGCCAAGTTATCACATCATTTATAGTCAGCTAACCCATCTATATAGCCAAGTTATCACATCATTTATAGTCAGCTAACCCATCTATATAGCCAAGTTATCACATCATTTATAGTCAGCTAACCCATCTATATAGCCAAGTTATCACATCATTTATAGTCAGCTAACCCATCTATATAGCCACGTTATCACATCATTTATCTGACAGTCAGCTAACCCATCTATATAGCCAAGTTATCACATCATTTATAGTCAGCTAACCCATCTATATAGCCAAGTTATCACATCATTTATAGTCAGCTAACCCATCTATATAGCCACGTTATCACATCATTTATAGTCAGCTAACCCATCTATATAGCCAAGTTATCACATCATTTACAGTCAGCTAACCCATCTATATAGCCACGTTATCACATAATTTATAGTCAGCTAACCCATCTATATAGCCAAGTTATCACATCATTTATAGTCAGCTAACCCATCTATATAGCCAAGTTATCACATCATTTATAGTCAGCTAACCCATCTATATAGCCACGTTATCACATCATTTACAGTCAGCTAACCCATCTATATAGCCACGTTATCATTTACAGTCAGCTAACCCATCTATATAGCCAAGTTATCACATCATTTACAGTCAGCTAACCCATCTATATAGCCAAGTTATCACATCATTTACAGTCAGCTAACCCATCTATATAGCCAAGTTATCACATCATTTATAGTCAGCTAACCCATCTATATAGCCACGTTATCACATCATTTATAGTCAGCTAACCCATCTATATAGCCAAGTTATCACATCATTTACAGTCAGCTAACCCATCTATATAGCCAAGTTATCACATCATTTATAGTCAGCTAACCCATCTATATAGCCACGTTATCACATCATTTACAGTCAGCTAACCCATCTATATAGCCAAGTTATCACATCATTTACAGTCAGCTAACCCATCAATATAGCCAAGTTATCACATCATTTATAGTCAGCTAACCCATCTATATAGCCACGTTATCACATCATTTATAGTCAGCTAACCCATCTATATAGCCACGTTATCACATCATTTACAGGCAGCTAACCCATCTATATAGCCAAGTTATCACATCATTTATAGTCAGCTAACCCATCTATATAGCCACGTTATCACATCATTTATCTGACAGTCAGCTAACCCATCTATATAGCCAAGTTATCACATCATTTATAGTCAGCTAACCCATCTATATAGCCAAGTTATCACATCATTTATAGTCAGCTAACCCATCTATATAGCCAAGTTATCACATCATTTATAGTCAGCTAACCCATCTATATAGCCAAGTTATCACATCATTTATAGTCAGCTAACCCATCTATATAGCCACGTTATCACATCATTTATCTGACAGTCAGCTAACCCATCTATATAGCCAAGTTATCACATCATTTATAGTCAGCTAACCCATCTATATAGCCAAGTTATCACATCATTTATAGTCAGCTAACCCATCTATATAGCCACGTTATCACATCATTTATCTGACAGTCAGCTAACCCATCTATATAGCCAAGTTATCACATCATTTATAGTCAGCTAACCCATCTATATAGCCACGTTATCACATAATTTATAGTCAGCTAACCCATCTATATAGCCAAGTTATCACATCATTTATAGTCAGCTAACCCACCTATATAGCCAAGTTATCACATCATTTATAGTCAGCTAACCCATCTATATAGCCACGTTATCACATCATTTACAGTCAGCTAACCCATCTATATAGCCACGTTATCATTTACAGTCAGCTAACCCATCTATATAGCCAAGTTATCACATCATTTACAGTCAGCTAACCCATCTATATAGCCAAGTTATCACATCATTTACAGTCAGCTAACCCATCTATATAGCCAAGTTATCACATCATTTATATAGTCAGCTAACCCATCTATATAGCCACGTTATCACATCATTTATAGTCAGCTAACCCATCTATATAGCCAAGTTATCACATCATTTACAGTCAGCTAACCCATCTATATAGCCAAGTTATCACATCATTTATAGTCAGCTAACCCATCTATATAGCCAAGTTATCACATCATTTACAGTCAGCTAACCCATCTATATAGCCAAGTTATCACATCATTTACAGTCAGCTAACCCATCAATATAGCCAAGTTATCACATCATTTATAGTCAGCTAACCCATCTATATAGCCACGTTATCACATCATTTATAGTCAGCTAACCCATCTATATAGCCACGTTATCACATCATTTACAGTCAGCTAACCCATCTATATAGCCAAGTTATCACATCATTTATAGTCAGCTAACCCATCTATATAGCCACGTTATCACATCATTTATCTGACAGTCAGCTAACCCATCTATATAGCCACGTTATCACATCATTTACAGTCAGCTAACCCATCTATATAGCCAAGTTATCACATCATTTATAGTCAGCTAACCCATCTATATAGCCACGTTATCACATCATTTACAGTCAGCTAACCCATCTATATAGCCAAGTTATCACATCATTTACAGTCAGCTAACCCATCTATATAGCCACGTTATCACATCATTTACAGTCAGCTAACCCATCTATATAGCCACGTTATCATTTACAGTCAGCTAACCCATCTATATAGCCAAGTTATCACATCATTTACAGTCAGCTAACCCATCTATATAGCCACGTTATCATTTACAGTCAGCTAACCCATCTATATAGCCACGTTATCACATCATTTACAGTCAGCTAACCCATCTATATAGCCACGTTATCACATCATTTACAGTCAGCTAACCCATCTATATAGCCAAGTTATCACATCATTTACAGTCAGCTAACCCATCTATATAGCCAAGTTATCACATCATTTATAGTCAGCTAACCCATCTATATAGCCACGTTATCACATCATTTATAGTCAGCTAACCCATCTATATAGCCAAGTTATCACATCATTTACAGTCAGCTAACCCATCTATATAGCCAAGTTATCACATCATTTATAGTCAGCTAACCCATCTATATAGCCACGTTATCACATCATTTACAGTCAGCTAACCCATCTATATAGCCAAGTTATCACATCATTTACAGTCAGCTAACCCATCAATATAGCCAAGTTATCACATCATTTATAGTCAGCTAACCCATCTATATAGCCACGTTATCACATCATTTATAGTCAGCTAACCCATCTATATAGCCACGTTATCACATCATTTACAGTCAGCTAACCCATCTATATAGCCAAGTTATCACATCATTTATAGTCAGCTAACCCATCTATATAGCCACGTTATCACATCATTTATCTGACAGTCAGCTAACCCATCTATATAGCCAAGTTATCACATCATTTATAGTCAGCTAACCCATCTATATAGCCAAGTTATCACATCATTTATAGTCAGCTAACCCATCTATATAGCCAAGTTATCACATCATTTATAGTCAGCTAACCCATCTATATAGCCAAGTTATCACATCATTTATAGTCAGCTAACCCATCTATATAGCCACGTTATCACATCATTTATCTGACAGTCAGCTAACCCATCTATATAGCCAAGTTATCACATCATTTATAGTCAGCTAACCCATCTATAGCCAAGTTATCACATCATTTATAGTCAGCTAACCCATCTATATAGCCACGTTATCACATCATTTATAGTCAGCTAACCCATCTATATAGCCAAGTTATCACATCATTTACAGTCAGCTAACCCATCTATATAGCCACGTTATCACATAATTTATAGTCAGCTAACCCATCTATATAGCCAAGTTATCACATCATTTATAGTCAGCTAACCCATCTATATAGCCAAGTTATCATCATTTATAGTCAGCTAACCCATCTATATAGCCACGTTATCACATCATTTACATCATTCTATATAGCAGTTATCATTTACAGTCAGCTAACCCATCTATATAGCCAAGTTATCACATCATTTACAGTCAGCTAACCCATCTATATAGCCAAGTTATCACATCATTTACAGTCAGCTAACCCATCTATATAGCCAAGTTATCACATCATTTATAGTCAGCTAACCCATCTATATAGCCACGTTATCACATCATTTATAGTCAGCTAACCCATCTATATAGCCACGTTATCACATCATTTATAGTCAGCTAACCCATCTATATAGCCAAGTTATCACATCATTTATAGTCAGCTAACCCATCTATATAGCCACGTTATCACATCATTTACAGTCAGCTAACCCATCTATATAGCCAAGTTATCACATCATTTACAGTCAGCTAACCCATCAATATAGCCAAGTTATCACATCATTTATAGTCAGCTAACCCATCTATATAGCCACGTTATCACATCATTTATAGTCAGCTAACCCATCTATATAGCCACGTTATCACATCATTTACAGTCAGCTAACCCATCTATATAGCCAAGTTATCACATCATTTATAGTCAGCTAACCCATCTATATAGCCACGTTATCACATCATTTATCTGACAGTCAGCTAACCCATCTATATAGCCACGTTATCACATCATTTACAGTCAGCTAACCCATCTATATAGCCAAGTTATCACATCATTTATAGTCAGCTAACCCATCTATATAGCCACGTTATCACATCATTTACAGTCAGCTAACCCATCTATATAGCCAAGTTATCACATCATTTACAGTCAGCTCATCTATATAGCCACGTTATCACATCATTTACAGTCAGCTAACCCATCTATATAGCATCATTTACAGTCAGCTAACCCATCTATATAGCCAAGTTATCACATCATTTACAGTCAGCTAACCCATCTATATAGCCACGTTATCATTTACAGTCAGCTAACCCATCTATATAGCCACGTTATCACATCATTTACAGTCAGCTAACCCATCTATATAGCCACGTTATCACATCATTTACAGTCAGCTAACCCATCTATATAGCCAAGTTATCACATCATTTACAGTCAGCTAACCCATCTATATAGCCAAGTTATCACATCATTTATAGTCAGCTAACCCATCTATATAGCCACGTTATCACATCATTTATAGTCAGCTAACCCATCTATATAGCCACGTTATCACATCATTTACAGTCAGCTAACCCATCTATATAGCCAAGTTATCACATCATTTATAGTCAGCTAACCCATCTATATAGCCAAGTTATCACATCATTTACAGTCAGCTAACCCATCTATATAGCCAAGTTATCACATCATTTACAGTCAGCTAACCCATCTATATAGCCACGTTATCACATCATTTATCTGACAGTCAGCTAACCCATCTATATAGCCACGTTATCACATCATTTATAGTCAGCTAACCCATCTATATAGCCAAGTTATCACATCATTTATAGTCAGCTAACCCATCTATATAGCCACGTTATCACATCATTTATCTGACAGTCAGCTAACCCATCTATATAGCCAAGTTATCACATCATTTATAGTCAGCTAACCCATCTATATAGCCAAGTTATCACATCATTTATAGTCAGCTAACCCATCTATATAGCCAAGTTATCACATCATTTACAGTCAGCTAACCCATCTATATAGCCACGTTATCACATCATTTATAGTCAGCTAACCCATCTATATAGCCAAGTTATCACATCATTTATAGTCAGCTAACCCATCTATATAGCCACGTTATCACATCATTTATAGTCAGCTAACCCATCTATATAGCCACGTTATCATTTACAGTCAGCTAACCCATCTATATAGCCAAGTTATCACATCATTTACAGTCAGCTAACCCATCTATATAGCCAAGTTATCACATCATTTACAGTCAGCTAACCCATCTATATAGCCAAGTTATCACATCATTTACAGTCAGCTAACCCATCTATATAGCCAAGTTATCACATCATTTACAGTCAGCTAACCCATCTATATAGCCAAGTTATCACATCATTTACAGTCAGCTAACCCATCTATATAGCCAAGTTATCACATCATTTATAGTCAGCTAACCCATCTATATAGCCAAGTTATCACATCATTTACAGTCAGCTAACCCATCTATATAGCCACGTTATCACATCATTTATAGTCAGCTAACCCATCTATATAGCCACGTTATCATTTACAGTCAGCTAACCCATCTATATAGCCAAGTTATCACATCATTCACAGTCAGCTAACCCATCTATATAGCCAAGTTATCACATCATTTATAGTCAGCTAACCCATCTATATAGCCACGTTATCATTTACAGTCAGCTAACCCATCTATATAGCCAAGTTATCACATCATTTACAGTCAGCTAACCCATCTATATAGCCAAGTTATCACATCATTTATAGTCAGCTAACCCATCTATATAGCCACGTTATCACATCATTTACAGTCAGCTAACCCATCTATATAGCCAAGTTATCACATCATTTACAGTCAGCTAACCCATCTATATAGCCAAGTTATCACATCATTTATAGTCAGCTAACCCATCTATATAGCCACGTTATCATTTACAGTCAGCTAACCCATCTATATAGCCAAGTTATCACATCATTTACAGTCAGCTAACCCATCTATATAGCCAAGTTATCACATCATTTATAGTCAGCTAACCCATCTATATAGCCACGTTATCACATCATTTACAGTCAGCTAACCCATCTATATAGCCAAGTTATCACATCATTTACAGTCAGCTAACCCATCTATATAGCCAAGTTATCACATCATTTATAGTCAGCTAACCCATCTATATAGCCACGTTATCCATTGTTTCTCTTTTCTCTCTGCATTGTTGTGAAGGCCTGTCAGGAAGCATTTCACTGTTATGTCTACACCTGTTGTGTCTACACCTGTTGTGTCTACACCGGTTGTGTCTACACCTGTTATGTCTACACCTGTTATGTCTACACCTGTTATGTCTACACCTGTTGTCTACCTAGCAGGTGACGAATAACATTTTGATTTGAAATGCCATGTTTGTTTTTGGAAATGCTTTATACGTAGTCTAATTGCTAGCCTGCGTGGGTAGAAACATGTGCCATCATACCACTCTATGATATTGACATGTTAGGCATGACTGACAAGGAGTTGGTAGATGCTTGTGCCATCATGCCATATTGGTAGATGCTTGTGCCATCATGCCATCTTGGTAGATGCTTGTGCCATCATGCCATCTTGGTAGATGCTTGTGCCATCATGCCATCTTGGTAGATGCTTGTGCCATCATGCCATCTTGGTAGATGCTTGTGCCATCATGCCATCTTGGTAGATGCTTGTGCCATCATGCCATCTTGGTAGATGCTTGTGCCATCATGCCATCTTGGTAGATGCTTGTGCCACCATACCATCTTGGTAGATGCTTGTGCCATCATGCCATCTTGGTAGATGCTTGTGCCATCATGCCATCTTGGTAGATGCTTGTGCCATCATGCCATCTTGGTAGATGCTTGTGCCATCATGCCATCTTGGTAGATGCTTGTGCCATCATGCCATCTTGGTAGATGCTTGTGCCATCATACCATCTTGGTAGATGCTTGTGCCATCATGCCATCTTGGTAGATGCTTGTGCCATCATGCCATCTTGGTAGATGCTTGTGCCATCATGCCATCTTGGTAGATGCTTGTGCCATCATGCCATCTTGGTAGATGCTTGTGCCACCATACCATCTTGGTAGATGCTTGTGCCATCATGCCATCTTGGTAGATGCTTGTGCCATCATACCATCTTGGTAGATGCTTGTGCCATCATGCCATCTTGGTAGATGCTTGTGCCATCATGCCATCTTGGTAGATGCTTGTGCCATCATGCCATCTTGGTAGATGCTTGTGCCATCATGCCATCTTGGTAGATGCTTGTGCCATCATACCATCTTGGTAGATGCTTGTGCCATCATGCCATCTTGGTAGATGCTTGTGCCATCATGCCATCTTGGTAGATGCTTGTGCCATCATGTCATCTTGGTAGATGGTAGATAGCTACCTCATTGCAGATGATACTAGGAAGAGAAAGACATGGGGAGTCATCAAGGTCAATCAATAATTCAAACAGTGATTGGAGGACAAGTGTGTCAGGTTACCGAAAAGACTGAGGTGGCAGCAATATCATGTCCTTGGTGTGTTGGGAGACAGACGAGGGATCCCAAAATAACACCCTCTTCCCTATATAGTGCGCTACTTTAGACCAGAGCCCTATGGGACTAGGGTGCCATTTGGGATCCACACCCAGTCACATGACTGTCAAGTGTAGGCCTAGTGATGGTCACTGTCTAAAAGAACTTCTACCCAAAAAAGGACTTCCCTTGCTGTCCTTTTGTAAAGGCAGTGGGCTATCTATTAGAGACAAGACCCAGATAAATGTATAGGCCCTACATTCCCAAATCTGGCCCTCAAACCATCACGGTCACCACGGCCACCGTCAGCAACTTCACTTCTTGGTCCCGTTAGGGATCCATACATCTTGGTCCCGTTTCTCACTTGATCTGCAGACCACGGACACCATCAGCAACTCCACAGACCACGGACACCATCAGCAACTTCACAGACCACAGACCAGACACCATCAGCAACTTCCCAGACCACAGACACCATCAGCAACTCCACAGACCACAGACACCATCAGCAACTCCACAGACCACAGACACCTTCAGCAACTCCACAGACCACAGACACCTTCAGCAACTTCACAGACCACGGACACCATCAGCAACTCCACAGACCACGGACACCATCAGCAACTCCACAGACCACGGACACCATCAGCAACTCCACAGACCACGGACACCATCAGCAACTTCACAGACCACAGACACCATCAGCAACTCCAAAGACCACAGACACCATCAACAACTCCACAGACCACGGACACCATCAGCAACTTCACAGACCACGGACACCATCAGCAACTTCACAGACCACAGACACCATCAGCAACTCCACAGACCACGGACACCATCAGCAACTCCACAGACCACGGACACCATCAGCAACTCCACAGACCACGGACACCATCAGCAACTTCACAGATCACAGACACCATCAGCAACTCCACAGACCACGGACACCATCAGGAACTCCACAGACCACGGACACCATCAGCAACTCCACAGACCACGGACACCATCAGCAACTCCACAGACCACGGACACCATCAGCAACTTCACAGATCACAGACACCATCAGCAACTCCACAGACCACGGACACCATCAGGAACTCCACAGACCACGGACACCATCAGCAACTTCACAGATCACAGACACCATCAGCAACTCCACAGACCAGACACCATCAGCAACTTCAGACCACAGACACCATCAGCAACTCCACAGACACCATCAGCAACTCCACAGACACCATCAGCAACTTCACAGACCACAGACACCATCAGCAACTCCACAGACCACAGACACCATCAGCAACTCCACAGACCACGGACACCATCAGCAACTCCACAGAACACAGACACCATCAGCAACTCCACAGACCACAGACACCATCAGCAACTCCACAGACCACGGACACCATCAGCAACTCCACAGACCATGGACACCATCAGCAACTTCACTTGCAATAAATAAGAATTTCAACCATACTCACTGAAAACACGGCATTCTGGAGTCCAAAGGGAATGGGTGTGAGTCTCGCTAAGGCCACCACTTTGAGTCCACTCCCCCCCTCCACCACCCGGATTACAGCACTGAGCTGTTCAGAGTTCGCCACCTTGTTGACCGCCCAGTCAGTCAACAGTCTCTTACACACCAGGTGAGCCACGAAGGTACCTATGAGCACGCCCACCATCACCAGTCCCATACCCAGCACGAAGCCGTAGAGGTATCCCGCAGCCACGTTCAGTACGATGTACCCCCAGCCGAATGGGAAGGACACAGTGATCAGACCAACTATGAAGAGCAAGGCTCCAACCAGGCTGTCCAAGCTCTCCACCCAGAGAAGAAGGTCCTTGAGGTACTGTCGGACTAGAGCCACAGAGGAGAAGCACACAGCTGTCAGAATGCATGCCAGGAGGGCACTCTTGAAGCAACACGTGGTAATACAACACGGGTGTCTGAACTCCCCGTTGGTGGCGCCACCGGTGAATGACACGCCAGTGTCAACGATGCTCTCCGGGTCTCCATCAGACTTGCCGACGGCGCCTCCTCTCTGGTCAAAGGTGTTGCATATCAAGAGGTCAATTTTATCGCACTCGTCCGGGGAGGGTCTCTGGAGCCAGCGGTTCAGCTGGATCTGTCCTTTGACAGCGGCGTGTTTCAGGACTTTTACGGCGACCTGCAGGGATGGTGGCGCAGGGCCCCACATGACTGTCCTTACAACGGAGTCTGACTGTCCTTACAACGAGTCTGACTGTCCTTACAACGAGTCTGACTGTCCTTACAACGGAGTCTGACTGTCCTTACAACGAGTCTGACTGTCCTTACAACGAGTTTGACTGTCCTTACAACGAGTTTGACTGTCCTTACAACGAGTCTGACTGTCCTTACAACGGAGTCTGACTGTCCTTACAACGGAGTCTGACTGTCCTTACAACGGAGTCTGACTGTCCTTACAACGGAGTCTGACTGTCCTTACAACGAGTCTGACTGTCCTTACAACGAGTCTGACTGTCCTTACAACGGAGTCTGACTGTCCTTACAACGGAGTCTGACTGTCCTTACAACGGAGTCTGACTGTCCTTACAACGGAGTCTGACTGTCCTTACAACGGAGTCTGACTGTCCTTACAACGAGTCGCTCTGATGGTGGTGCTCAGAGTAACGATGAGCGTTGCAACTTCAATACGACCGTTTCCATTGTAGAAACGATAAAAGCTTGAACATAGAATAGAATGACAACTGAGAAAGATCAGGAGGGTAAAGGACGTGCTGACACAGAGGTTATCGATGTCTTCTGTGCTGCGGACCCATTACTTCATCAGTACAGAGGACAATTGTTTTCATAGACAGGAAAAAGACAGATTATTCCAATCCGAGTTGCCATGGTATAAATCCTCGTCCAGTGGGACAGTTATCTTGTGTTCAGCAAACAGGGAGACATGCAGTTCAATGATTTATAAATACCGTTCACATCGCCTAAGAGTCAAACGCCATAAATTAGGAAACGGCAGCAGCAAACTGACAACAAAGTCACGTTTTTACAAAAAAAAAAAAAAAGTGTTTTACTATTCGTATAGATACAAAACGGTTGAAAGATGAATCCGTGCAAGACTTTTGCAAGTCTTCGGTCCTATTTGGTAAAACGTTGCAGCGGGTTTCTCCTCCACTTTACGAGCTGCTGTGTGGTCAAAGTCCTGGAAATTCATTCCGACGCGCGATTCGCCCGAAAAAAAACCTCCTTATTTTCTCTTCCCGGGGCAAAGTGATAACCGGAGCACCGACGTCAGTCTGACAGCGTGTTATATCCCGCTTCATCCAGAATAGTAGGTGCTGATCGACGATACATGCTATAATTACACCAGATACTCCTCTGTTTATTTCCCACAATGCCAAGAACCAGACTACTGCCGTTCTGGACCAATCAGACAACGAGTCTGGTACATGGCGAACACAGAACATTTCAATGTTTCAAGGGACGGTTATAACAGGCATAATTGTGTTATTCATTTTGTATTTTATATATCTGTATTAGTATTTATTCATGTTTTGTCCATTCTGTTGTTTGGTAGTGTCAGTACAGTCAGCATGTTCTGTATTTGAAAAACAGTTATGTGTTTAGTTCGTTTAGGTTCACAAATGTAAACACATGTTCACTTGACAGTTTCCCATTATCAAGTGAGACTTCGTTCCTCAGATAGACGAATGTAATTCTTAGCAGACACAACTCAGTCTACAGTAATATTATCAACAAGATGTCCAAGTTCAGGCAAAGAAGAACAAGTCTGAAGAGCCCCCTGGTCAAAAGTAGTGCCCGATTTAGGGGCCATTTAGGACATAAACAATGATAAAACAAGTGGCCCCGTACTAAACATTACACATCGATAAACCTAGAATATGGATTATCATTGTTATTATTATTATTGTATACAAAGTCTAAATCAAATGTCCCCATAAATACATTGTGATACAACATTCAAACTTAATATAATTCTTAGTCAATATTTCATTAGACAAGCTCAGCGGTAAGTCCATTTCTGTTCTTTGATTCAAACTATGTTTAATCGTATCTCAACCCTCTCGAGTAGGAATAGTTTATCAGATGTATTGATAAAAAAAAAATTCATTTGGTCAGGTGGTGATGATCATGAATTGCAGGACGCCATCCGTGAAATTTACATTCGTATCAGACAAAGACAATATTTAATTTTTGGGATGTTTCGGTTAAGAAAGATGGCAATTGCCATAGTGGTATCCCGCAGCCACGTTCAGTATGATGTACCCCCAGCCACGTTCAGTATGATGTACCCCCAGCCACGTTCAGTACGATGTACCCCCAGCCACGTTCAGTACGATGTACCCCCAGCCACGTTCAGTATGATGTACCCCCAGCCACGTTCAGTACGATGTACCCCCAGCCACGTTCAGTACGATGTACCCCCAGTTCAATGTAACATCGATTGATACTCACATTTCCCCTTTAGCGACATAGTCTAGGTTGATACAACCTAGACTATGAATGAAAGTTTGCAACGTAGGTTCACACAGGTCGAGATAAATATTTGAGGTGAGTGTGACACTTTCAATACCGCCTTGCACACTCTTACCTGTATCTAGCTCATCTAGTGTGTAATCACTAATCCAGAGTTTCTATTGGACAGATTCAGGTATGTTTATCTCCATTTCGTTCCGTTTGTTTTACATTTAAGAAACGTTTTTCAACAGAATCGGCAGAATCAATACACCACTGATCACACGCAAATACATTTCACTTGTATAGGCAGACTAACAGCTCGTTGTATTTCTTCATGCATCTGCACTCTCTCACATTTTCCCTTTGCTTGTGGACTTCAGTGCATCATAGCAGCTGTCTGTGACTAGGCCAAACCTCCATATAATAACCGCTCCACACAGCCTACATCGTTGTCACCATATTAGCTAGAGTAACGTCATAGTCAACATATATACTAGAACTAACTTGTTAGTAAACCCGCTACGATCATGCAGTACAGTGTACTGAGTCAGTAAGCAGTTTAGCAGTTACTCCAGCAGGCCCCAGTGCCAATACATTAGTAAAACCAAAAGCTTACCTTGACTTGGAAGAGTTCCAGTGTTGGACAGTCATAGCCAGCTAGCTAACATAGCATCCCTCTGTTATAGCCAGCTAGCTAACGTAGCATCCCTCTGTTATAGCCAGCTAGCTAACGTAGCATCCCTCTGTTATAGCCAGCTAGCTAACATAGCATCCTTCTGTTATAGCCAGCTAACATAGCATCCCTCTGTTATAGCCAGCTAGCTAACATAGCATCCTTCTGTCATAGCCAGCTAGCTAACATAGCATCCCTCTGTTATAGCCAGCTAGCTAACGTAGCATCTCTCTGTTATAGCCAGCTAGGTAACATAGCATCCTTCTGTTAAAGCCAGCTAGCTAACATAGCATCCCTCTGTTATAGCCAGCTAGGTAACATAGCATCCTTCTGTTATAGCCAGCTAGGAGGTAACATAGCATCCCTCTGTTATAGCCAGCTAGCTAACATAGCATCCCTCTGTTATAGCCAGCTAGCAACATAGCATCCTTCTGTTATAGCCAGCTAGGAGGTAACATAGCATCCCTCTGTTATAGCCAGCTAGCTAACATAGCATCCCTCTGTTATGGCCAGCTAGGAGGTAACATAGCATCCCTCTGTTATAGCCAGCTAGGAGGTAACATAGCATCCCTCTGTTTGAGCCAGGTGTTTGAGTAGGCTAAACTAGCTAGCTGCATTTGTTAGCTAAGTAAGTGAAAGTGATATTTTTTTAAACAAAATATAGCTAGCTCTCTTTCTTTTTCTTGCTCCTTCATTTTTAAAAGTAATTTGTTAAAAACTGTTAAACTATTGTCTTTCTCTCTCTTTTTTATGAACTGCAGTAATAGCTAGCTGTAGCTTATGCTTTCAGTACTAGATTCATTCTCTGATTCTTTGATTGGGTGGAAAACATGTCAGTTCGTGCTGCAAGAGCTCTGATAGGTTAGAGGATGTCCTCCGGAAGTTGTCATAATTACTGTGCAAGTCTATGGAAGGGGGTGAGAACCAAGAGCCTCCTAGGTTTTGTATTGAAGTCACTGTACCAAGAGGAGGATGGAAGCTATCTGTCCTCCTGCTACACCATGGTGCTACCCTACAGAGTGCTGTTTAGGCTACTGTAGACCTTCATTACAAAACAGTGTGCTTTAATACATTATTTGGTGACAGGGTAACTTTTTAAATGTCCTCCTCTTCCTCCTCCGATGAGCCTCCACTGATATATATATATATACCTTTCTTCATTTCAGCAGTTATCTTCATTGACATAGTTTACCATATGGCCAACTCCTTGCATTAGGCGCTTTTGTGACTCTGATTTATCCTTTGATGTAGATGTATGTGAATGATTAAAAACAAGGGTTTAAAGAAGAATTATTGGACAATTGCCTTATTAAGAGAGTAAGACGGACTCTGCTACATGCAGTATGCTAACCATGTCTGAAGAAACCACCTGAAGATAGGAAACACTGTCACCACTGATAAATCCACCATAATTGAGAATTTCAATAAGCATTTTTCTACGGCTGGCCATGCTGTCCACCTGGCTACTCCTACCCCGGTCAACAGCACTGCACCCCCAACAGCAACTCGCCCAAGCCTTCCCCATTTCTCCTTCTCCCAAATCCATTCAGCTGATGTTCTGAAAGAGCTGAAAAATCTGGACCCCTACAAATCAGCCGGGCTAGACAATCTGGACCCTTTCTTTCTAAAATTATCTGCCGAAATTGTTGCCACCCCTATTACTAGCCTGTTCAATCTCTCTTTCGTGTCATCTGAGATTCCCAAAGATTGGAAAGCAGCTGCGGTCAACCCCCTCTTCAAAGGGGGGGGGACACTCTTGACCCAAACTGCTACAGACCTATATCTATCCTACCATGCCTTTCTAAGGTCTTCGAAAGCCAAGTCAACAAACAGATTACCGACCATTTCGAATCTCACCATACCTTCTCTGCTATGCAATCTGGTTTCAGAGCTGGTCATGGGTGCACCTCAGCCACGCTCAAGGTCCTAAACGATATCTTAACCGCCATCGATAAGAAACATTACTGTGCAGCCGTATTCATTGATCTGGCCAAGGCTTTCGATTCTGTCAACCACCACATCCTCATCGGCAGACTCGACAGCCTTGGTTTCTCAAATGATTGCCTCGCCTGGTTCACCAACTACTTCTCTGATAGAGTTCAGTGTGTCAAATCGGAGGGTCTGCTGTCCGGACCGCTGGCAGTCTCTATGGGGGTGCCACAGGGTTCAATTCTTGGACCGACTCTCTTCTCTGTATACATCAATGAGGTCGCTCTTGCTGCTGGTGAGTCCCTGATCCACCTCTACGCAGACGACACCATTCTGTATACTTCCGGCCCTTCTTTGGACACTGTGTTAACAACCCTCCAGGCAAGCTTCAATGCCATACAACTCTCCTTCCGTGGCCTCCAATTGCTCTTAAATACAAGTAAAACTAAATGCATGCTCTTCAACCGATCGCTACCTGCACCTGCCCGCCTGTCCAACATCACTACTCTGGACGGCTCTGACTCAGAATACGTGGACAACTACAAATACTTAGGTGTCTGGTTAGACTGTAAACTCTCCTTCCAGACCCATATCAAACATCTCCAATCCAAAGTTAAATCTAGAATTGGCTTCCTATTTCGCAACAAAGCATCCTTCACTCATGCTGCCAAATCAAATCAAATCAAATCAAATCAAATTTATTTATATAGCCCTTCGTACATCAGCTGATATCTCAAAGTGCTGTACAGAAACCCAGCCTAAAACCCCAAACAGCAAACAATGCAGGTGTAAAAGCACGGTGGCTAG
The DNA here is from genome assembly GCF_021184085.1 of Oncorhynchus gorbuscha. Taxonomy (NCBI): domain Eukaryota; kingdom Metazoa; phylum Chordata; class Actinopteri; order Salmoniformes; family Salmonidae; genus Oncorhynchus; species Oncorhynchus gorbuscha. The sequence goes on from NC_060196.1 coordinate 64,841,677, forward strand.
GAAAAACTCCCTAGAAAGGCCAAAACCTAGGAAGAAACCTAGAGAGGAACCGGGCTATGTGGGGTGGCCAGTCCTCTTCTGGCTGTGCCGGGTAGAGATTATAACAGAACATGACCAAGATGTTCAAATGTTCATAAATGACCAGCATGGTCAAATAATAATAAGGCAGAACAGTTGAAACTGGAGCAGCAGCACAGTCAGGTGGACTGGGGACAGCAAGGAGCCATCATGTCAGGTAGTCCTGGGGCACGGTCCTAGGGCTCAGGTCCTCCAAGAGAGAGAAAGAAAGAGATAATTAGAGAGAGCATATGTGGGGTGGCCAGTCCTCTTAAAGGACAGGACCAAATCAGAAAGATAGGTAGGAGCAAGCCCATGTAATGCTTTGTAGGTTAGCACTAAAACCTTGAAATCAGCCCTTGCTTTGACAGGAAGCCAGTGTAGTGAGGCTAGCACTGGAGTAATATGATCAAATTTTTTGGTTCTAGTCAGGATTCTAGCAGCCGTATTTAGCACTAACTGAAGTTTATTTAGTGCTTTATCCGGGTAGCCGGAAAATAGAGCATTGCAGTAGTCTAACCTAGAAGTGACAAAAGCATGGATTAATTTTTCTGCATCATTTTTGGACAGAAAGTTTCTGATTTTTGCAATGTTACGTAGATGGAAAAAAGCTGTCCTCGAAATGGTCTTGATATGTTCTTCAAAAGAGAGATCAGGGTCCAGAGTAACGCCGAGGTCCTTCACAGTTTTATTTGAGACAAACATACCCTTGTAAAACTGACCATCCTACCAATCCTCGACTTTGGCGATGTCATTTACAAAATAGCCTCCAATACCCTACTCAACAAATTGGATGCAGTCTATCACAGTGCAATCCGTTTTGTCACCAAAGCCCCATATACTACCCACCATTGCGACCTGTACGCTCTCGTTGGCTGGCCCTCGCTTCATACTCGTCGCCAAACCCACTGGCTCCATGTCATCTACAAGACCCTGCTAGGTAAAGTCCCCCCTTATCTCAGCTCGCTGGTCACCATAGCATCTCCCACCTGTAGCACACGCTCCAGCAGGTATATCTCTCTGGTCACCCCCAAAACCAATTCTTTCTTTGGCCGCCTCTCCTTCCAGTTCTCTGCTGCCAATGACTGGAACAAACTACAAAAATCTCTGAAACTGGAAACACTTATCTCCCTCACTAGCTTTAAGCACCAACTGTCAGAGCATTTTACAGATTACTGCACCTGTACATAGCCCACCTATAATTTAGCCCAAACAACTACCTCTTTCCCAACTGTATTTAATTTATTTATTTATTTAGCTCCATTGCACCCCATTATTTTTATTTCTACTTTGCACATTCTTCCATTGCAAAACTACCATTCCAGTGTTTTACTTGCCATATTGTATTTACTTTGCCACCATGGCCTTTTTTGCCTTTACCTCCCTTCTCACCTGATTTGCTCACATTGTATATAGACTTGTTTATACTGTATTATTGACTGTATGTTTGTTTTACTCCATGTGTAACTCTGTGTCGTTGTATCTGTCGAACTGCTTTGCTTTATCTTGGCCAGGTCGCAATTGTAAATGAGAACTTGTTCTCAACTTGCCTACCTGGTTAAATAAAGGTGAAATAAAAAAATTAATAAAAATGTCAAATGAATCCCTCTGCTACATGCAGTATGCTAACCATGTCAAATGAATCCCTCTGCTACATGCAGTATGCTAACCATGTCAAATGAATCCCTCTGCTACATGCAGTATGCTAACCATGTCAAATGAATCCCTCTGCTACATGCAGTATGCTAACCATGTCAAATGAATTCCTCTGCAACATGCAGTATGCTAACCATGTCAAATGAATTCCTCTGCTACATGCAGTATGCTAACCATGTCAAATGAATCCCTATGCAACATTGGTGTCCACCTACATGTAACCGATGTGAAATGGCTAGCTAGTTAGCGGTGGTGCTCACTAATAGCGTTTCAATCGGTGACGTCACTTGCTCTGAGACCTTGAAGAAGTTGTTTCATTTGCTCTGCAAAGGGCTGCGACTTTTTGTGGCGCGATGGGTAACGATGCTTAGAGGGTGGCTGGATCGAGCCCAGTTAGGGGCGAGGAGAGGGACGGACTGTTACATACAGTCCCATTTCAAGGTCGACCAACGAAGTGGTTAATAGACGTTTTGCTATAAGAGACCCTCAAATGTACAGCATTGTTAAATCGTGTTAGCCTAAGAAAAAAAAGCATCGTATTTCATGTCTATCATTCCTGATGGTAATTTCTCTTGTCACAACTGTGTCCACTGTTATGTCATGATCTCTTTATCCATCCACTTTCAGAGCATTGCATTATTAAAAAGGCAATGCCTTTATATGACCATGTGTTGCAATGTGAAACATGTATTTCTAGATTAAACACTGATTCAGTTTGGTGAAATAGTGACTGTATGATTTTGTGTGTTGAAAATGTGCTTAGAGTTTTGAAACAACTCTCTTTTTTTGATGATCTGTCTGAGTTTTTAGTAAGAGTTGTTAAAATGTTCTACGTGCTTGTGAAAATTCCACCAAAGCGACCAAAAAAAAGTAAATGTTCTGTTTACTCTGATATAATCTGTGGAATTTATGTTTGTGTGCATTCTATTAAAACACCACTAGAGATCGCTGTTGCACAGGCTTCTTTTACAGCGTTAACATCTCCTCTGAGTTCTCACGTCTCACAACAGTCAGTCGTGTTGCTCCTGAATATCTCGTTTTAAATCACAGAGGATGAACTCTGTGTATATTAGTAGCAGACTACTAATGTAAAATGTGTCTGGGAAAAAAAGTAGGAAGGGGTAAGACTGTTCTAAGAAAAAGTCCCGAGGCCTGTAGATTATGTTTATGTATTTGTCAGAATACAACCTGTTTCAGGCCATCTGGTCCTTATTCCGAAATCGCTCACAAAATACACGCTTGCTAAATACATTTGACCATTCACCTAAATAGGGTAGGCTACATTTAAAATATATATATATATTTGTAAGGTATCTTGTAAGATTACATTTACTCTCATCACTGTCAAATAACATTAGCATTTGCTTACATTGTGAAATAAAATACGTAAGTAATCACACAGCTACACTAATTAGGATCCATTATGGCCTGCCTATTATGACTTGTTGGAATATACAAAAAACAATAGGCCTACATTTGTTTTAACGTAACATCATTATAAGAAACATAAATAATTATCCTCATTGGGATGCAAGCGACATACTGAAACATAGTTACAGCAGCCCACTGCTCAACATCACCGTCTTTCCCCTTGTATGACGGAAAAACGCGTTCCCTCCCGCCGCACCTTCTATCGAGACGCGCAACGGCAACCTGTAGAACGCAACGCGAGTTGAAATGCACAGCGGTAGCGGTTGTATGAATTCTGTCGGAACATATCAGCTGATCTTTAGGTCGTTTTTTCCCCGTTGACTTTTAGACTAGATTCATTCAACTGAACACAACTAGTTTATTACCAACATTAAAACAAGATCACCTGTAAAATGGATTGTTCTTCTGAGGCGGTGCAGTTGCTTTCGGATGAAGCCACCGCTCCAATGGAATTGAAAAAAGGAATGTCCATATTCCTGGATGTAAGTACTATGTATGACTTGAGGCATGCGGTCTTCATCCAGAAACATGTGTATTGTTAACGTTATTCCCCTTGATTACTGTGACTGTGAGACCGTAGGCTATAGTTTCATCGACAGGGAAAACAGAATGCCAAGCAGTTTTGCCAAGTTTCAAATAACTTCTCGATAGACTAATCGATAAAGAAATGTATTTATCATTTTTTAAACTGATTTTACATTCCTCTCTTTAATTTAAGCAGGACAGATGCAATGCATTTCATCGGCAAAATTCAATCATATTTCCAATCGGTCCTTCTTGGGCTATGATGCTACTTTGTCTTATGTAACTCATAGATTCATTATTTGTATCGCTATATATTCCATACATGTATACGTTTATTTATGTATACTTACACTGTATCTATTCAATGCCATATATTATGTAACACATAGATGAATGATTTGACACGTTTTATGACACTATTCTGTGTCTGTAAAATCCCCAGAGGGTCTGCCTGCTGTCAGGGCTGGCTAGCACCAGACGTGTTCAGTTCACACAGTGTTATAAAGTGAATTCATGTGTGCCACCCTATTCCCTATATAGTGCACCACATTTGACAAAAAGTAGTGCACTGTGTAGGGAATAGGGTGCCATTTGGGAGTACTGCAAAAGTTGACCTTTTCCCGTTAATGCATCACCTGCTGGGTGCGTCATAGTTGTTTGACCATCATTTGGCGTGTTAGCACGTCTTACTCATTCTCACCAATACTTGCTGCTCCAATTAGCTGAATTGATTTCACACGGATCCCTACAGATCTTTATAATGTATTTGCTATATAAATAATGGACATATTTTGTAGGTTATAGACAGGTTGGTGCACAACTATGGGGCAAAAACAGACAGGGTTGTGGGGCAAAAACAGATGGGGTTGTGGGGCAAAAACAGACAGGATTGTGGGGCAAAAACAGACAGGGTTGTGGGGCAAAAACAGACAGGGTTGTGGGGAAAAACAGATGGGGTTGTGGGGCAAAACAGACGGGGTTGTGGGGCAAAACAGACGGGGTTGTGGGGCAAAAACAGATGGGGTTGTGGGGCAAAACAGACGGGGTTGTGGGGCAAAACAGACGGGGTTGTGGGGCAAAAACAGATGGGGTTGTGGGGCAAAACAGACGGGGTTGTGGGGCAAAACAGACGGGGTTGTGGGGCAAAAACAGATGGGGTTGTGGGGCAAAACAGACGGGGTTGTGGGGCAAAACAGACGGGGTTGTGGGGCAAAAACAGACGGGGTTGTGGGGCAAAAACAGACGGGGTTGTGGGGCAAAACAGACGGGGTTGTGGGGCAAAACAGACGGGGTTGTGGGGCAAAAACAGATGGGGTTGTGGGGCAAAAACAGACGGGGTTGTGGGGCAAAACAGACTGGGTTGTGGAGCAAAAACAGATGGGGTTGTGGGGCAAAAACAGACAGGGTTGTGGGGCAAAACAGATGGGGTTGTGGGGCAAAACAGATGGGGTTGTGGGGCAAAAACAGATGGGGTTGTGGGGCAAAAACAGACGGGGTTGTGGGGCAAAAACAGACGGGGTTGTGGGGCAAGACAGACGGGGTTGTGGGGCAAAAACAGATCGGGTTGTGGGGCAAAAACAGACAGGGTTGTGGGGCAAAAACAGACGGGGTTGTGGGGCAAAAACAGACAGGGTTGTGGGGCAAAAACAGACGGGGTTTGTTTCGATTGAAATCAGTCATAACACCTCAAAACACGACATGGTATCAAGAACAACACAAAAGAAGCTGAAACGATCAAGGATTCCCCTCTTGGCAGATTCTTGACATCGGTGCTATCTGACCACTGAGAAACCAATCGAAGCACGGCGTCAATGAAAGCACATCATTTTCCTGATGTTGTCGGCCAATTCTCGTCTATTTGCATAGTCTGGATTAATGTCACCAACCTCTCATACATCCATGTGGTTTTGGAGATATTCTGTTTTATAATCATCTAATGATGAAAGATAGCGTTGCTTTAATCAGAAGTCTGTATAATTAAACAGTTGCTTTATTCTTGGTTGGAGTCATTAGTCATGGTGATCTGGTGATATTGAATTGAAATGTCAATACTGTTGACATTACATATCAGTACCAGTGATTCATTTCAGCCGGATCCTACCAGAACAGGATCCGGAACAGGATCCGGAACGGGACCCGGAACGGGATCCGGAACGGGATCCGAAACGGGATCCGGAACGGGATCCGGAACGGGATCCGCAACGGGATCCGGAACGGGTTCCGAAACGGGATCCGAAACGGGATCCGAAACGGGATCCGGAACGGGATCCGGAACGGGATCCGCAACGGGATCCGAACGGGTTCGAACGGGATCCGAAACGGGATCCGGAACGGGATCCGCAACGGGATCCGGAACGGGATCCGCAACGGGATCCGGAACGGGATCCGGAACGGGATCCGGAACCTCTCAGTTTTTGCCGGACGTGTCTTTTTCCCCCAGCGCATTTAAGCCAAAACCACGCCCCGTTATTCAGAGAGGCGTTCTTCTACGCTCCCATTGGCTAGCTAGCGTTGTCTCACTCACAGCCGATCAGCGCAGAGACACAGTGACCTTCCAAGAGAACTCCCGTAATGCGTAACGGGCCTATGATCATGTTCGGTAACATTTGCCCTTGTATTTATTTTCAGAGTTTCAGTGAGTTGTAAAAATGTCTCAGAGAACTCTGCTGAATTCCCTGTATTGAAGGTCAGCTAAGTTAATCGAGACTACTTATTAACGTTGCTAGGTCGGTATTTGAAGTTGTTTTTATTGTCATTAGTAGTCTGTTTTCAGGTTAAAACATATGCTTATTATTCACTACGCTCCAGCCATTGAATCTGTCTTTGAGCAATAAGGGATGTTAAAGCTCAGTCCACAACTCCTCTCTGAATAGGGTTGGGGCCTTGTAGAACTCCTCTCTGAATAGGGTTAGGGTTAGGGTTAGAGGGTTAGGGTTAGGGCCTTGTAGAACTCCTCTCTGAATAGGGTTAGGGTTAGGGTTAGGGCCTTGTAGAACTACTCTCTGAATAGGGTTAGGGTTAGGGTTAGAGGGTTAGGGTTAGGGCCTTGTAGAACTCCTCTCTGAATAGGGTTAGGGTTAGGGTTAGGGTTAGGGTTAGGGTTAGGGCCTTGTAGAACTCCTCTCTGAATAGGGTTAGGGTTAGGGTTAGGGTTAGGGTTAGGGCCTTGTACAACTCCTCTCTGAATAGGGTTAGAGGGTTAGGGTTAGGGCCTTGTAGAACTCCTCTCTGAATAGGCTTAGGGTTAGAGGGTTAGGGTTAGGGCCTTGTAGAACTCCTCTCTGAATAGGGTTAGGGTTAGAGGGTTAGGGTTAGGGCCTTGTAGAACTCCTCTCTGAATAGGGTTAGGGTTAGGGTTAGGGTTAGGGTTAGGGTTAGGGTTAGGGTTAGGGTTAGGACCTTGTACAACTCCTCTCTGAATAGGGTTAGGGTTAGAGGGTTAGGGTTAGGGCCTTGTAGAACTCCTCTCTGAATAGGCTTAGGGTTAGAGGGTTAGGGTTAGGGCCTTGTAGAACTGCTCTCTGAATAGGCTTAGGGTTAGAGGGTTAGGGTTAGGGCCTTGTAGAACTCCTCTCTGAATAGGCTTAGGGTTAGAGGGTTAGGGTTAGGGCCTTGTAGAACTCCTCTCTGAATAGGCTTAGGGTTAGAGGGTTAGGGTTAGGGCCTTGTAGAACTGCTCTCTGAATAGGCTTAGGGTTAGAGGGTTAGGGTTAGGGCCTTGTAGAACTCCTCTCTGAATAGGGTTAGGGTTAGAGGGTTAGGGTTAGGGCCTTGTAGAACTCCTCTCTGAATAGGGTTAGGGTTAGGGTTAGAGGGTTAGGGTTAGGGCCTTGTAGAACTCCTCTCTGAATAATGGGGCGTTGGTTTTGGCTTAACCTTTCTTCTGAACTGCGCCGGGAAAAATACGCGTTTCGGACTATTTCTTTCCAGAACCCATTTACCAGAATCCGGTATCCCATTTACCAGGATCCGGTATCCCATTTACCAGGATCCGGTATCCCATTTACCAGGATCCGGTATCCCATTTACCAGGATCCGGTATCCCATTTACCAGGATCCGGTATCCCATTTACCAGGATCCGGTATCCCATTTACCAGGATCCGGTATCCCATTTACCAGGATCCGGTATCCCATTTACCAGGATCCGGTATCCCATTTACCAGGATCCGGTATCTCATTTACCAGAATCCAGTATCCCATTTACCAGGATCCAGTATCTCATTTACCAGGATCCGGTACCTCTCGTGACATGAAAATATTATTTTCAAATTAGATGTTACCTGGCACATGCGTGGAATACAACAGGCGTAGACCTTAAAAGTGAAATGCTTACTCACAAGCCCTTAAACAACAATGAAGTTAAGGAAATAAGTCGCTCTGGATAAGAGCGTCTGCTAAATGACTTAAATGTAAAATGTAAATGTAAATGAAATAGAGTTAAGAAAATATTTTCTAAATAAACTTTTTTTTAAAGTAACAAAATAAAACAACAATAACGAGGCTATATTAAGCGGAGCGACACAGGGGAACCTGTCCCTCAGATGAGGAAACAAGGATGATTGAACCACAATATTTATTGTTACACAGGGAGGATACGGAGTGCAGATTCGGGGAAGCTCGGATGAGTTGCAGAAAAAACAGATGTGGAGACTGAGGTTGGAGTTGACTGAGTAGAACAGGTCCTCAGGGGAATCCAAGGTAGTGGTGGTGAGATGTGGAGACTGAGGTTGGAGTTAGCTGAGTAGAACAGTGTAAACAGGTCCTGAGGAGAATCCAATGTAGTTGGGTGGTGAGATGTGGAACGGGAGAGTCCGGGTGGCCATTTGATTAATTGTTCTGCAGTCTTATGGTTTGGGGGTAGAAGCTGTTAAGGAGCCTCTTGGTCATAGACTTGGCACTCCGGTACCGCTTGCTGTGCAGTTGCAGAGAGAACAGTCTGTGACTTGGGTGACTGGAATCTCTGACAATTTTTTGGGCCTTCCTCTGACACCGCCTGGTAGAGAGGTCCTGGATGGCTCTGTTTGCAATGTAAAAATTATAATTAAAGCAATCAGAGTTCATTCAAAAACAAACAAAAAATGTGATGTGAAAGTAGTGCCTGATATCCTAAGAATTGATTCATGTTTGGCTGGCCCGGGGTTATGGTTTGCCCTGTGTTGGGCTGGCCCGGGGTTATGGTTTGCCCTGTGTTGGGCTGGCCCGGGGTTATGGGTTGCCCTGTGTTGGGCTGGCCCGGGGTTATGGTTTGCCCTGTGTTGGGCTGGCCAGGGGTTATGGTTTGCCCTGTGTTGGGCTGGCCCGTGGTTATGGTTTGCCCTGTGTTGGGCTGGCCCGGAGTTATGGTTTGCCCTGTGTTGGGCTGGCCCGGGGTTATGGTTTGCCCTGTGTTGGGCTGGCACGGGGTTATTGTTTGCCCTATGTTGGGCTGGCCCGGGGTTATGGTTTGCCCTGTGTTGGGCTCGCCCGGAGTTATGGTTAGCGGGACATTGTACCCTATATAGACCAAGGAATGATCATTGCTGTGGTGACAGAGAGAAGTACGCATGTATCTCTCCCTTTCTATTATCTCTGATAGACATGAACATCTCTCTGCTCTGATAGACATGAGCGTCTCTCTGCTCTGATAGACATGAGTGTCTCTCTGCTCTGATAGACACGAACATCTCTCTGCTCTGATAGACACGAACATCTCTCTGCTCTGATAGACACGAACATCTCTCTGCTCTGATAGACATGAGCGTCTCTCTGCTCTGATAGACACAAACATCTCTCTGCTCTGATAGACACAAACATCTCTCTGCTCTGATAGACATGAGCGTCTCTCTGCTCTGATAGACACGAACATCTCTCTGCTCTGATAGACACAAACATCTCTCTGCTCTGATAGACACGAACATCTCTCTGCTCTGATAGACACAAACATCTCTCTGCTCTGATAGACATGAGCATCTCTCTGCTCTGATAGACACAAGCATCTCTCTGCTCTGATAGACACGAGCATCTCTCCAGTGTTGCTGTCAGCCAAAACAGATCCTGCTGAAGAGAGAAGACTGTCTGTCGGCTGCCACGTTATCAACTTCCAGATAGACCTATTGAGAAAAGTTAAACAAGAGCAGTATAAGATTTTGGCACGAGAACGTTGGCCATCGCTGGTGAGTGAAGCTGCGCATCATTGGGTGAGCCAGTGAAACTGGAAGGCTGTTTTAGGCCTAGAATCTCTTCCTCATATTGTACGTGTGTCTCCACAGACCTCGTCCTTGGTTATTGATTGATGCCAGACATGGTTGTTTTCATTGATCTCAGATTCTCAGTTTATTGTCAATGTGTGGCCTGTCATTTCCATCATTTGTGAAGAATTCATAAGATTCTGTTGAAGTCTCCAGTCATCTAAAAATCTCATAAAGGGCCATTCTTTCCCCCGGACCCTAGGCCACAAAAAATGTTCCCCATGTGTTCAACTTCTGCAAGCGCCTCTCTCTACTCTTCCTCTCTGTGCCAGTACGTAAAAGCAATAATAATGATTCAAATGCTTTATTATAAAATGGATTTGACTTTAATGCGTTCCGGTACCTCAGAGCTCCCCAGCTCACCTCCCGTTGACAAATGAATCACTGGTCAGTACTGTTTATAAAGGCATAGTGCTACTGAATACCCAGGAGGTTGTCTTTGGCAGTCTGTATTTATACACTGAACAAAAATATAATTACAAAATGCAACAATTTTAAAGATTTTACTGAGTTACAGTTCACATAAGGAAATTTGTCAATTGAAATAAAATGAATTAGGCCCTGATCTATGGATTTCACATGACTGGGAATACAGATATGCATCTGTTGGTCACAGATACTGTAACTTTAAAAAAAAGTTACAAAAAGTCCATGGCTGTGGGATGTTGTCCAACTCCTCTCCAATGGCTGTGGAATGTTGTCCAACTCCTCTTCAATGGCTGTGGAATGTTGTCCAACTCCTCTTCAATGGCTGTGGAATGTTGTCCAACTCCTCTTCAATGGCTGTGGAATGTTGTCCAACTCCTCTTCAATGGCTGTGGAATGTTGTCCAACTCCTCTTCAATGGCTGTGGAATGTTGTCCAACTCCTCTTCAATGGCTGTGGAATGTTGTCCAACTCCTCTTCAATGGCTGTGGAATGTTGTCCAACTCCTCTTCAATGGCTGTGGAATGTTGTCCAACTCCTCTTCAATGGCTGTGGAATGTTGTCCAACTCCTCTTCAATGGCTGTGGAATGTTGTCCAACTCCTCTTCAATGGCTGTGGAATGTTGTCCAACTCCTCTTCGATGGCTGTGGAATGTTGTCCAACTCCTCTTCGATGGCTGTGGAATGTTGTCCAACTCCTCTTCGATGGCTGTGGAATGTTGTCCAACTCCTCTTCGATGGCTGTGGAATGTTCTCCAACTCCTCTTTGATGGCTGTGGAATGTTGTCCCACTCCTCTTCGATGGCTGTGGAATGTCATCCAACTCCTCTTCAATGGCTGTGGAATGTCGTCCAACTCCTCTTCGATGGCTGTGGAATGTCGTCCAACTCCTCTTCGATGGCTGTGGAATGTCGTCCAACTCCTCTTCGATGGCTGTGGAATGTCGTCCAACTCCTCTTCGATGGGAAGTTGCTGGATATTTTTTATTTACCGTTTATTTAAGATCAAATCAATCAAATGTATTTATAAATCCCTTTTTACATCAGCTGATATCTCAAAGTGCCGTACAGAAACACAGCCTAAAACCCCAAACAGCAAGCAATGCAGATGTAGAAGCACGGTGGCTAGGAAAACCTCCCTAGAAAGGCAGGAACCTAGGAATAATCCTAGAGAGGAACCAGGCCTCTTCTGGCTGTGCTGGGTGGAGATTAGAACAAATGTCCATAAATGACCAGCAGGGTCAAATAATAATAATCACAGTAGTTGTAGAGGGTGCAACAGGTCAGCACCTCAGGAGTAAATTGGCTTTTCATCGCCGATCATTCAGAGTATCTCTACCACTCCTGCTGTCTCTAGAGAGTTGAAAACAGCAGGTCTGGGACAGGTAGCACGTCCGGTGAACAGGTCAGGGTTGCATAGCCGCAGGCAGAACTGTTGGAGCAGCAGCACAGCCAGGTGGACTGGGGACAGCAAGGAGTCATCATGCCAGGAAGTCCTGAGGCATGGTCCAAGGGCTCAGGTCCTCCGAGAGGGAAGGGAGAGAGAGGTCCTCTGAGAGAGAGAAAGAAAGAGTGAGAAAGAGAGAGAGAATTAGAGGGAGCATATTAAAATTCACACAGGACACCTGATAAGACGGATGAAATACTCCAGATATAACAAACTGACCCCAGCCCCCCCGATACATAAACTACTGCAGCATAAATACTGGAGGCTGAGACAGGAGAAGTACTCCAGATATAACAGACTGACCCTAGCCCCCCGACACATAAACTACTGCAGAATAAATACTGGAGGCTGAGACAGGAGGGGTCAGGAGACACTGTGGCCCAGTCCGACGTTACCCCCCGGACAGGGCCAACCAGGCAGGATATAACCTCACCCACTTTGCCAAAGCACAGCCCCCACACCACTAGAGGGAAAGCTTCAAACCACCAACTTACTACTCTGAGACAAGGCCGAGTATAGCCCACGAAGATCTCCCCCACGGCACGAACCCGAGGTGGGCGCCAACCCGGACAGGAAGATCACGTCAGTGACTCAACCCACTCAAGTGACGCACCCCTCCTAGGGACAGCACGGAAGAGCACCAGTAAGCCAGTGACTCAGCCCCTGTAATAGGGTTAGAGGCAGAGAATCTCAGTGGAAAGAGGGGAACCGGCCAGGCAGAAACAGTAAGGGTGCTTGGTCGCTCCAGTGCCTTTCCGTTCACCTTCACACTTCTGGGCCAGACTACACTCAATCATAGGACCTACTGAAGAGATGAGTCTTCAATAATGACTTAAAGGACAGGACCAAATCAGAAAGATAGGTAGGAGCAAGCCCATGTAATGCTTTGTAGGTTAGCAGTAAAACCTTGAAATCAGCCCTAGCCTTGACAGGACGCCAGTGTAGGGATCCTAGCACAGGAGTAATATGATCACATTTTTTGGTTCTAGTCAGGATTCTAGCAGCCGTATTTATTTAACTGAAGTTTATTTAGTCTTTTATCCAGGTATCCGAAGACTAGAGCATTGCAGTAGAAGTGACAAAAGCATGGATACATTTTTTAGCATAATCTTTGGATGGAAAGTTTCAGATTTTTGCAATGTTACGTAGATGGAAAAAAGCTGTCCTTGAAACAGTCAAAGTTTGGTGTAGCAGCAGTGAGGGCTCTTCAGTACGACACGGTACTGTCTTTCCAAGCTAGTCGAAAGACTTCCAGTTTGGTGTGGCGCCATTTCCCTTCCAATTTTCTGGAAGCTAGCTTCAGGTCACCGGTATTTTCTGTATACCGAGGAGCTAGTTTCTCATGACAAATGTTTTTAGTTTTTAGGGGTGTGTCTGCACCTAGGGTATTACACAATGTTAAATTGAGTTCCTCAGTTAGGTGGTTGTCTGATGTTTGTACTCTGACGTCCTTGGGTAGTTGGAGGGAGTCTCGAAGGGCATCTAGGAATCTTTGGGTTGTCCGGGAATTTATAGCACGACTTTTGCTGATCCTTGGTTGGGGTCTGAGCAGATTATTTGTTGCGATTACAAATGTAATAAACGGTGGTCCGATGTTGGACAAAACCCACTGAGTCGATGATGGCCCCGAAAGCCTTTTGGACTTTTCCATGTGAATATTAAAGTCACCTAAAATGTGAATATTATCTGCCATAACTACAAGGTCCGATAGGAATTCAGGAAACTCAGTGAGGAACGCTGTATACAGCCAAGGAGGCCTGTAAACAGTAGCTATAAAAAGTGGTAATGTTTGTTGGTAACATTTGCTATCGTAAATGTTAGCAGCACCTCCGCCTTTGCGGGATGCGCAGGGTATATGGTCACTAGTGTAACCAGAAGGTGAGGCCTCATTTAACACAGTAAATTCATCAGGCTTAAGCCATGTTTCAGTCAGGCCAATCACATCAAGATTATGATCAGTGATTAGTTCATAAACTATCTGCCTTGGAAGTAAGGGATCTAACATTAAGTAGCCCTATTTTGAGATGTGAGATATCACAATCTCTTTCAATAATGACAGGAATGGAGGTCTTTAATCCAGTGAGATTGCTAAAGCGAACACCGCCGTGTTTAGTTTTGCCCAACCTAGATCGAGGCACAGACACGGTCTCAATGGGGATAGCTGTGCTGACTACACTAACTATGCTAGTGGCAGACTCCACTAAGCTGGCAGGCTGGCTAACAGCCTGCTGCCTGGCATGCACCCTATCTCATTGGGGAGCTACAGGAGTTAGAGCCCTGTCTATGTTGGTAGATAAGATGAGAGCACCCCTCCAGCTAGGATGGAGTCCGTCACTCCTCAGCAGGCCAGGCTTGGTCCTGTTTGTGGGTGAGTCCCAGAAAGAGAGCCACTTATCTACAAATTCTATCTTTTTGGAGGGGCAGAAAACAGTTTTCAACCAGCGATTGAGTTGTGAGACTCTGCTGTAGAGCTCATCACTCCCCCTAACTGGGAGGGGGCCAGAGACAATTACTCGATGCCGACACATCTTTCTAGCTGATTTACACGCTGAAGCTATGTTGCGCTTGGTGATCTCTGACTGTTTCATCCTAACATTGTTGGTGCCGACGTGGATAACAATATCTCTATACTCTCTACACTCGCCAGTTTTAGTTTTAGCCAGCACCATCTTCAGATTAGCCTTAACGCCGGTAGCCCTGCCCCCTGGTAAACAGTGTATGGATGATTCGTTTTAAATCTAATACTGCGGGTAATGAAGTCGCCAATGATTAGGGTTTTCAATTTGTCAGAGCTAATGGTGGGAAGCTTCAGTGTCTCAGACCCCGTAACGGGAGGAGTAGAGACCAGAGAAGACTCGGCCTCACACTCAACCAGGAGAGACACCACAGACAGGAAACAGGACACTCAACCAGGAGAGACACCACAGACAGGAAACAGGACACTCAACCAGGAGAGACACCACAGACAGGAAACAGGACACTCAAACAGGAGAGACACCACAGACAGGAAACAGGACACTCAACCAGGAGAGACACCACAGACAGGAAACAGGACACTCAACCAGGAGAGACACCACAGACAGGAAACAGGACACTCAACCAGGAGAGACACCACAGACAGGAAACAGGACACTCAACCAGGAGAGACACCACAGACAGGAAACAGGACACTCAACCAGGAGAGACACCACAGACAGGAAACAGGACACTCAACCAGGAGAGACACAGACAGGAAACAGGACACTCAACCAGGAGAGACACCACAGACAGGAAACAGGACACTCAACCAGGAGAGACACCACAGACAGGAAACAGGACACTCAACCAGGAGAGACACCACAGACAGGAAACAGGACACTCAACCAGGAGAGACACCACAGACAGGAAACAGGACACTCAACCAGGAGAGACACCACAGACAGGAAACAGGACACTCAACCAGGAGAGACACCACAGACAGGAAACAGGACACTCAACCAGGAGAGACACCACAGACAGGAAACAGGACACTCAACCAGGAGAGACACCACAGACAGGAAACAGGACACTCAACCAGGAGAGACACCACAGACAGGAAACAGGACACTCAACCAGGAGAGACACCACAGACAGGAAACAGGACACTCAGCCAGGAGAGACACCACAGACAGGAAACAGGACACTCAACCAGGAGAGACACCACAGACAGGAAACAGGACACTCAACCAGGAGAGACACCACAGACAGGAAACAGGACACTCAACCAGGAGAGACACCACAGACAGGAAACAGGACACTCAACCAGGAGAGACACCACAGACAGGAAACAGGACACTCAAGGAGAGACACAGGAGAGACACCACAGACAGGAAACAGGACACTCAACCAGGAGAGACACCACAGACAGGAAACAGGACACTCAACCAGGAGAGACACCACAGACAGGAAACAGGACACTCAACCAGGAGAGACACCACAGACAGGAAACAGGACACTCAACCAGGAGAGACACCACAGACAGGAAACAGGACACTCAACCAGGAGAGACACCACAGACAGGAAACAGGACACTCAACCAGGAGAGACACCACAGACAGGAAACAGGACACTCAACCAGGAGAGACACCACAGACAGGAAACAGGACACTCAGCCAGGAGAGACACCACAGACAGGAAACAGGACACTCAACCAGGAGAGACACCACAGACAGGAAACAGGACACTCAGCCAGGAGAGACACCACAGACAGGAAACAGGACACTCAACCAGGAGAGACACCACAGACAGGAAACAGGACACTCAACCAGGAGAGACACCACAGACAGGAAACAGGACACTCAACCAGGAGAGACACCACAGACAGGAAACAGGACACTCAACCAGGAGAGACACCACAGACAGGAAACAGGACACTCAACCAGGAGAGACACCACAGACAGGAAACAGGACACTCAACCAGGAGAGACACCACAGACAGGAAACAGGACACTCAACCAGGAGAGACACCACAGACAGGAAACAGGACACTCAACCAGGAGAGACACCACAGACAGGAAACAGGACACTCAACCAGGAGAGACACAGACAGGAAACAGGACACTCAACCAGGAGAGACACCACAGACAGGAAACAGGACACTCAACCAGGAGAGACACCACAGACAGGAAACAGGACACTCAACCAGGAGAGACACCACAGACAGGAAACAGGACACTCAACCAGGAGAGACACCACAGACAGGAAACAGGACACTCAACCAGGAGAGACACCACAGACAGGAAACAGGACACTCAACCAGGAGAGACACCACAGACAGGAAACAGGACACTCAGCCAGGAGAGACACCACAGACAGGAAACAGGACACTCAGCCAGGAGAGACACCACAGACAGGAAACAGGACACTCAACCAGGAGAGACACCACAGACAGGAAACAGGACACTCAACCAGGAGAGACACCACAGACAGGAAACAGAATACAGAAACAAAAAAACAAAAATGCCAACACATCAAAAACACCTTCTCATTCATAGCTATAAATCAAATCAAATCAAATGTTATTGGTCACGTACACATGGTTAGCAGATGTTAATGTGAGTGTAGCAAAATGCTTGTGCTTCTAGTTCCGACAATGCGGTAATATCTAACAAGTAATCTAACAAATTCACAACTACCTTATACCCACAAATGTAAAGGAATTAATAAGAATATGAACATATAAATATATGGATGAGCGATGGCCGTGCGGCATAGGCAAGATGCACTAGATAGTATAGAACAGTATTTACATATGAGATGAGAGCTGTAGTCAATGAACAGCATTCTTACATAGGTATTCCTCTTGTCCAGGTGGGTTAGGGCAGTGTGCAGTGTGATGGCGATTGCATCGTCTGTGGACCTATTGGGGCGGTAAGCAAATTGGAGTAGGTCTAGGGTATCAGGTAGGGTGGAGGTGATATGATCCTTGACTAGTCTCTCAAAGCACTTCATGATGACAGAAGTGAGTGCTACGGGGGTGGTAGTCATTTAGTTCAGTTACCTGAGCTTTATTGGGAACAGGAACAATGGTGGCCCTCCTGAAGGGAACAACAGACTGGAATAGGGATTGGTTGAATATGTCCGTAAACACACCAGCCAGCTGGTCTGCGCATGCTCTGAGGACGCTATTGGGGATGCCGTGTGCCGTGTAGCCTTGCAAGTGTTAATTAACACGTTTAAATGTTTTACTCACGTTGGCCATGGAGAAGGTCACAGGCTTTGGTAGCGGGTCGTGTCAGTGGCACTGTATTGTCCTCAAAGTGAGCGAAGAAGTTGTATAATTTGTCTTGGAACAAGACGTGGAAGTCCGCGACGTGGCTGCATTTCTTTTTGTAGTCCTTTGCCACATACATCTCATGTTTGACGCTTTGCTTGTTTGATTGGGAAGAGCTGTTTGTATTCGGTCATGTTTCCGGTTGCCTTGCCACGATTGAAAGTTGCTGCCATTAATCCACGGTTTCTAATTAGGGAAGGTTTTAATAGTCACAGAAGGTACGACACCTCCGATGCACTTGCAAATAAACTCACTCACCGAGTCAGCTTATACATCAATGTTGTTGTCTGAAACTTTCCATAACGTCATCGAAGCAATCTTGAAGCGTGGAAGCCGATTGGTCAGACCAGCGTTGTATTGACCTGAGCATGGGCGTTTCCTGTTTTAGTTTCTGTCTATAGGCTGGGAGCAACAACATGGATTCACGGTCAGATTTTTCAAAGGCAGGGGACGGAGGGGATTTGTATGCATTGCGAAAGTTCGAGTAGCAATGATCCAGAATTCTGCTCTATATCATGAAAACTTCCTTCTCTGCTATAACATCACTGTGTTTACTTCGAAGCGGACGAACAAGGTATTTAGCTTCTCGTCGGTGTTGTAGACACCGGCCGGTTTTCTCTTTATATTCCGTGCTCACCATGAAGCTCGGGGCCCTGGGTCTGAAACTCGCCCTGCAATTGGGTCCTGGACTTCCTGGCAGGCTGCCCCCAGGTGGTGAAGGTAGACATCAACACGACCGCTCCACTGATCCTCAACACAGGTGCCCACAGAAGCTTGCATGCTCAGCCCTCTCCTGTACTCCCTGTTCATCCATGACTGCGTGTCCATGCACGCCTCCAACTCAAATCATCAAGTTTGCAGACAACACAACAATGGTGGTCCTGAAGACCATCAACGACGAGACAGGAAGCCTCTAAGACCTTCACAAACTTCTACAGTATCTATATCACGGCCAACGGCACCGTCCTCAACCACAGGACTCTCCACAGGGTGGTGTGGTCAGTCCAAGGCTTCACCGGTGGGCACCCGAACCACAGCCTGTTCACCCCGCTACCATCTAAAAGGCAGAGGCAGTACAGGTGCATCAAAGCTGGGACCAAGAGACTGAAAAACAGCTTCTATCGCAAGGCCACCAGACTGTCATCACTAGCTGGACTCTGCCCAGTACCTTTCCCTGAACTTTAGTCACTGTTACTAGCTGGTTACCACCCGGAACTCTAGCCTGCAGTTTAGAGACTGTTGCCCTGGTTACCACCCGGAACTCTAGCCTGCAGTTTAGAGACTGTTGCCCTGGTTACCACCCGGAACTCTAGCCTGCAGTTTAGAGACTGTTGCCCCGATTAGCACCCGGTACTCTAGCCTGCAGTTTAGAGACTGTTGCCCTGGTTACCACCCGGAACTCTAGCCTGCAGTTTAGAGACTGTTTCCCTGGTTACCACCCGGAACTCTCCGTTGCAGTTTAGAGACTGTTGCCCCGGTTAGCACCCGGAACTCTAGCCTGCAGTTTAGAGACTGTTGCCCTGGTTACCACCCGGAACTCTAGCCTGCAGTTTAGAGACTGTTGCCCTGGTTACCACCCGGAACTCTAGCCTGCAGTTTAGAGACTGTTGCCCCGATTAGCACCCGGTACTCTAGCCTGCAGTTTAGAGACTGTTGCCCTGGTTACCACCCGGAACTCTAGCCTGCAGTTTAGAGACTGTTGCCCTGGTTACCACCCGGAACTCTCCGTTGCAGTTTAGAGACTGTTGCCCCGGTTAGCACCCGGAACTCTAGCCTGCAGTTTAGAGACTGTTGCCCTGGTTACCACCCGGAACTCTAGCCTGCAGTTTAGAGACTGTTGCCCTGGTTAGCACCCGGAACTCTAGCCTGCAGTTTAGAGACTGTTGCCCTGGTTACCACCCGGTACTCTAGCCTGCAGTTTAGAGACTGTTGCCCTGGTTACCACCCGGAACTCTAGCCTGCAGTTTAGAGACTGTTGCCCTGGTTACCATACAGTACTCTAGCCTGCAGTTTAGAGACTGTTGCCCTGGCTATCACCTGGAACTCTACCCTACAGTTTATAGACTGTTGCCCTGGTTACCACCCGGAACTCTAGCCTGCAGTTTAGAGACTGTTGCCCTGGTTACCACCCGGAACTCTAGCCTGCAGTTTAGAGACTTTTGCCCTGGTTACCACCCGGAACTCTAGCCTGCAGTTTAGAGACTGTTGCCCTGGTTACCACCCGGAACTCTAGCCTGCAGTTTAGAGACTGTTGCCCTGGTTACCACCCGGTACTCTAGCCTGCAGTTTAGAGACTGTTGCCCTGGTTACCACCCGGAACTCTAGCCTGCAGTTTAGAGACTGTTGCCCTGGTTACCATACAGTACTCTAGCCTGCAGTTTAGAGACTGTTGCCCTGGCTATCACCTGGAACTCTACCCTACAGTTTATAGACTGTTGCCCTGGTTACCACCCGGAACTCTAGCCTGCAGTTTAGAGACTGTTGCCCTGGTTACCACCCGGAACTCTAGCCTGCAGTTTAGAGACTGTTGCCCTGGTTACCACCCGGAACTCTAGCCTGTAGTTTAGAGACTGTTGCCCTGGTTACCACCCGGAACTCTAGCCTGCAGTTTAGAGACTGTTGCCCTGGTTACCACCCGGAACTCTAGCCTGCAGTTTAGAGACTGTTGCCCTGGTTACCACCCGGTACTCTAGCCTGCAGTTTAGAGACTGTTGCCCTGGTTACCACCCGGTACTCTAGCCTGCAGTTTAGAGACTGTTGCCCTGGTTACCACCCGGAACTCTAGCCTGCAGTTTAGAGACTGTTGCCCTGGTTACCATACAGTACTCTAGCCTGCAGTTTAGAGACTGTTGCCCTGGCTATCACCTGGAACTCTACCCTACAGTTTATAGACTGTTGCCCTGGTTACCACCCGGAACTCTAGCCTGCAGTTTAGAGACTGTTGCCCTGGTTACCACCCGGAACTCTAGCCTGCAGTTCAGAGACTGTTGCCCTGGTTACCACCCGGAACTCTAGCCTGCAGTTTAGAGACTGTTGCCCTGGTTACCACCCGGTACTCTAGCCTGCAGTTTAGAGACTGTTGCCCTGGTTACCACCCGGTACTCTAGCCTGCAGTTTAGAGACTGTTGCCCTGGTTACCACCCGGAACTCTAGCCTGCAGTTTAGAGACTGTTGCCCTGGTTACCATACAGTACTCTAGCCTGCAGTTTAGAGACTGTTGCCCTGGCTATCACCTGGAACTCTACCCTACAGTTTATAGACTGTTGCCCTGGTTACCACCCGGAACTCTAGCCTGCAGTTTAGAGACTGTTGCCCTGGTTACCACCCGGAACTCTAGCCTGTAGTTTAGAGACTGTTGCCCTGGTTACCACCCGGAACTCTAGCCTGTAGTTTAGAGACTGTTGCCCTGGTTACCACCCGGAACTCTAGCCTGCAGTTTAGAGACTGTTGCCCTGGTTACCACCCGGAACTCTAGCCTGCAGTTTAGAGACTGTTGCCCTGGTTACCACCCGGTACTCTAGCCTGCAGTTTAGAGACTGTTGCCCTGGTTACCACCCGGTACTCTAGCCTGCAG
This sequence comes from Oncorhynchus gorbuscha, assembly GCF_021184085.1. NCBI lineage: Eukaryota > Metazoa > Chordata > Actinopteri > Salmoniformes > Salmonidae > Oncorhynchus > Oncorhynchus gorbuscha. The sequence goes on from NC_060196.1 coordinate 64,862,811, forward strand.
TTTAGAGACTGTTGCCCTGGTTACCACCCGGGAACTCTAGCCTGCAGTTTAGAGACTGTTGCCCTGGTTACCATACAGTACTCTAGCCTGCAGTTTAGAGACTGTTGCCCTGGCTATCACCTGGAACTCTACCCTACAGTTTATAGACTGTTGCCCTGGTTACCACACAGTACTCTAGTCTGCAGTTTAGAGACTGTTGCCCTGGCTACCACCCGGAACTCTAGCCTGCAGTTTAGAGACTGTTGCCCTGGTTACCACCTGGTAGTCTAGCCTGCAGTTTAGAGACTGTTGCCCTGGTTACCACCCGGTACTCTAGCCTGCAGTTTAGAGACTGTTGCCCTATGTACAGTACATAGTCTTTGAACACTGGTCGCTTTAATAATGTTTGCTCTTTCCATGACATAGACTGACCAGGTGAATCCAGGTGAAAGCTGTGATCCATTATGGATGTCACCTGTTAAATCCACTTCAATCAGTGTTGATGAAGGGGAGGAGACATGTAGATGAAGGGGAGGAGACATGTAGATGAAGGGGAGGAGACATGTAGATGAAGGGGAGGAGACATGTAGATGAAGGGGAGGAGACATGTAGATGAAGGGGGGGAGACAGAAGGATTTTTAAGCCTTGAGACAATTGAGACTGGGATTGTGTATGTGTGCTATTCAGAGGGCAAATGGGCAAGACAAAACATTTAAGTGCGTTTTAATGAGGTATGGTCGTAGGTGCACCGGTTTGAGTGTGTCAAGAACTGCAACTCTGCTGGGTTTTTCATACTCAACAGTTTCCCGTGTGTATCAAGAATGGTCCACCACCCAATGGGCCTCCAGTCAACTTGACACAACTGTGGGAAGCATTGGAGTCAACATGGGGCTAGGCATCCCTGTGGAACTCTTTAGACACCTTGTAGAGTCCATGCACCAATGAATTGAGGGCAAAGCGGGGTGCAACGCAATACTAGGAAGGTGTTCTTAATGTTTTGTACACTCAATGTATATACTGTATTCTAGTCAAGGCCTATCCTATTTAACTGTCCTTAATGTGTATACATCCCATCACATATATATATATATATATATATATATATATATACCTTAAACTATAAACTGAAAGCATTCAGAACTCCTCCCTTTAATCCACAGTTAGTTACATTACAGCATTATTCTAAAATGAATTAAATATTTTTTTCCCTCATTCACACACAATACCTCATAATAACAAAGAGAAAACAGGTTTTTGGACATTTTTGTAAATTGATTTAAAATAAAAAACAGAAATACCTCATTTACATATGTTTTAGAACAGCTACTCATTCAAGGGTTTTTCATTTTGTTACTTTAAAGGCATTCCAGGTGATTACCTCATTAAGCTGGTTGAGAGAATGCCAATAGTTTGCAAAGCTGTCATCAGGGCAAAGGGTTGCTACTTGAAGAATCTCAATTATAGAATATATTTTGATTTGTTTAACACTTTTTTGGTTACTACATGATTCCAAATGTGTTATTTCATAGTTTTGATGTCTTCACTATTATTCTACAATGTAGAAAATAGTACAAATAAAGAAAAACCCTGGAATGAGTAGATGTGTCCAAACTTTTGACTGGTACCGTAAGTATTCAGACCCTTTGCTATGAGATTCCATATAGAGCTCAGGTGCATCCTGTTTCCATTGAACATCGTTGAGATGTTTCTACAACTTGATTGGAGTCCACCTGTGGTAAATTCAATTGATTTGACATGATTTGAAAAGGCACACACAGGTCTATATAAGGTCCCACAGTTGACAGTGCATGTCAGAGCAAAAACCAAGACAAGACATCGAACAAATTGTCTGTCGAGCTCTGAGACAGGATTGTGTTGAGGCACAGATCTGGGTAAATGTTCTAAAAAATGCATTCATCATTGAAGGTCCCCAAGAACACAGTGGCCTCCATCATTCTTAAATGGAAGAAGTTTGAAACCACCAAGACTCTTCCTAGAGCTGGCCGCCCGGCCAAACTGAGCAATCGGGGGAAAGGGCCTTGGTCAGAGAGGTGACCAAGAACCTGGTGGTCACTCTGACAGAGCACCAGAGTTCCTCTGTGAAGATGGGATAACCTTCCAGAAGGACAACCATCTCTGCAGCACTCAGTAAAAGGCACATGACAGCCCTCTTGGAGTTTGCTAAAAGGCTCCTAAAGAACTCTCAGACCATGAGAAACAAGATTATTTTGTCTGATGAAACCAAGATTGAACTCTTTGGCCTGAATGTCAAGCATCACATCTGGAGAAAACCTGGCACCATCCCTACGGTGAAGCATGGTGGTGGCTGCATCAGGCTGTGCGGATGTTTTTCAGCAGCAGGGACTGGGACACTAGTCAGGATCGAGGGAAAGATGAACGGAGCAAAGTACAGAGAGATCCTTGATGAAAACCTGCTCCAGAGCGCTCAGGACCTGACTGGGGCATAGGTTCACCTTCCAACAGGACAACAACCCTAAGCACACAGCCAAGACAACGCAGGAGTGGCTTCGGTACAAGTCTCTGAATGTCCTTGAGTAGCCCAGCCAGAGCCCGGACTTGAACCTGATTGAACATCTCTGGAGAGACCTGAAAACAGCTCTCCATCCAACCTGACAGAGCTTGAGAGGATCTGCAGAGAAGAATGGGAGAAACTCACCAAATACAGGTGTGCCAAGCTTTTAGAGTCATACCCATAAAGACTCAAGGCTGTTATCGCTGCCAAAGGTGCTTCAACAAGGTACCGAGTAAAGGGTGTCATGTTTTGTCATTTATTATCTTGTCTTGTCCCTGTGCTTCCCATTCTATTCGTTTCCCTCTGCTGGTCTTATTAGGTTCTTTCCCTCTTTCTATCCCTCTCTCTCCCCCTCCCTCTCTCACTCTCTCGCTCTCTCTTCTCTCTATCGTTCCGTTCCTGCTCCCAGCTGTTCCTATTCCCCTAATCAATCATTTAGTCTTCCCACACCTGTTCCCGATCCTTTCCCCTGATTAGAGTCCCTATTTCTTCCTTTGTGTTCCGTTCCTGTCCTGTCGGTTCCTTGTCTAGAATTCACCGTGCTGTGTTTGTGTATCGCCCTGTCGTGTCGTGTTTTCCTCAGATGCTGCGTGGTGAGCAGGTGTCTGAGTCTGTCTGGTTCAAGTGCCTTCCCGAGGCAACCTGCTGTTCACCTGCTGTTCAAGATCGAGTCTCCAGTTTGTCCTCGTCATTTCGAGTGAAAGTTGTGTTTTTTGTTTGTATTTACTTTACTGGATTAAAGACTCTGTTTTCGCCAAGTCGCTTTTGGGTCCTCTTTCACCTGCATGACAAAGGGTTTGAATACTTATGTAAATGTTATATTTCAGTCTATAAATTTGCAAAAATGTCTAAAAACCTGTTTTTGCTTGGTCATTATGGGCTATTGTGTGTAACAAAAAAAATCTATCGATTTTTTAAGGTAACTAAATGTGGAAAAAGTCAAGGGGTCTGAATATTTTCCGAATGCACTGTATATTCCAGACTGACGTGGCTCGTTCTAATATTTATATATTTCATCATTCCTTTCTTTAGATTTTTGTGATTTGTGTGTATTGTTTTGTATTGTTATGTATTACTGCATGGTTGGAGCGAGGAACACCAGCATTTAGTTAGATATTACTGCCCTGATGGAGCTAGGAACACCAGCATTTAGTTAGATATTACTGCCCTGATGGAGCTAGGAACACCAGCATTTAGTTAGATACTACTGCACTGTTGGAGCTAGGAACACCAGCATTTAGTTAGATACTACTGCACTGTTGGAGCTAGGAACACCAGCATTTAGTTAGATACTACTGCACTGTTGGAGCTAGTAACACAAGCATTTAGTTAGATACTACTGCACTGTTGGAGCTAGGAACACAAGCATTTAGTTAGATACTACTGTACTGATGGAGCTAGGAACACAAGCATTTAGTTAGATACTACTGTACTGTTGGAGCTAGGAACACAAGCATTTAGTTAGATACTACTGCACTGTTGGAGCTAGGAACACAAGCATTTAGTTAGAGAGGAAGGGATGGAGGGATGGAGGGAGGGAGGGAGGGGGAGGGAGGGATGGATGGATGGATGGAGGGAGGGATGGAGGGACAGAGGGATTGCTCAGGCTCAGGGAGCAGCTAGTCCTTCAAAGCCACTTTCCCTTTCATCTCGTCAAAAGTATTGATTGTAAGTCGCTCTGGATAAGAGCGTCTGCTAAATGACTTAAATGTAAAATGTAAATGTAAATAGGGTGCCATTTGGAACGTTGTCCCCCCCAGTGTTGAGGAGCTGCAAACAGCCCTCCACATCAGCCCTCCATATCAGCCCTCCATAACAGCCCTCCATATCAGCCCTCCATAACAGTCCTCGATAACAGCCCTCCATATCAGCCCTCCATAACAGTCCTCCATAACAGCCCTCCATATCAGCCCTCCATAACAGTCCTCGATAACAGCCCTCCATATCAGCCCTCCATAACAGTCCTCGATAACAGCCCTCCATAACAGCCCTCCATAACAGTCCTCGATAACAGCCCTCCATATCAGCCCTCCATAACAGTCCTCGATAACAGCCCTCCATATCAGCCCTCCATAACAGTCCTCGATAACAGCCCTCCATAACAGCCCTCCAAAACAGTCCTCCACATCAGCCCTCCACATCAGCCCTCCACATCAGCCCTCCACATCAGTCCTCCACATCAGCCCTCCACATCAGCCCTCCATATCAGCCCTCCATAACAGTCCTCGATAACAGCCCTCCATATCAGTCCTCCATAACAGCCCTCGATAACAGCCCTCCATATCAGCCCTCCACATCAGCCCTCCACATCAGCCCTCCATATCAGCCCTCCATAACAGCCCTCCATATCAGTCCTCCATAACAGCCCTCGATAACAGCCCTCCATATCAGCCCTCCATATCAGCCCTCCACATCAGCCCTCCACATAAGCCCTCCGTATCAGCCCTCCACATCAGCCCTCCACATCAGCCCTCCACATAAGCCCTCCATAACAGCCCTCCATATCAGCCCTCCATATCAGCCCTCCACATCAGCCCTCCACATAAGCCCTCCGTATCAGCCCTCCGTATCAGCCCTCCACATCAGCCCTCCACATCAGCCCTCCACATAAGCCCTCCGTATCAGCCCTCCACATAAGCCCTCCATATCAGTCCTCCATATCAGCCCTCCATATCAGCACTCCATAACAGCCCTCCATAACAGTCCTCCATAACAGTCCTCCATATCAGCCCTCCATATCAGCCCTCCATATCAGCCCTCCATAACAGCCCTCCATATCAGCCCTCCATAACAGCCCTCCATAACAGCCCTCCATAACAGCCCTCCATATCAGCCCTCCATATCAGCCCTCCATATCAGCCCTCCATATCAGCCCTCCATATCAGCCCTCCATAACATAACAGCCCTCCATATCAGCCCTCCATAACAGCCCTCCATAACAGCCCTCCCATAACAGCCCTCCATAAGCAGCCCTCCATATCAGCCCTCCATAAGCCCTCCATATCAGCCTCCATATCAGCCCTCCCCTCCATATCAGCACTCCATAACAGCCCTCCATATCAGCCCCATCAGCCCTCCATCCATAACAGCCCTCCATAACAGCCTCCATAACAGCCCTCCATATCAGCCCTCCATAACAGCCCCATCAGCCCTCCATATCCACAGCCCTCCATAACAGCCCTCCATAACAGCCCTCCATAACAGCCCTCCATATCAGCCCTCCATATCAGCCCTCCATAACAGCCCTCCATATCAGCCCTCCATAACAGCCCTCCATAACAGCCCTCCATATCAGCCCTCCATAACAGTCCTCCATATCAGCCCTCCATATCAGCCCTCCATAACAGTCCTCCATATCAGCCCTCCATATCAGCCCTCCATATCAGCCCTCCATATCTGTCCTCCATATCAGCCCTCCATATCTGTCCTCCATATCAGCCCTCCATATCTGTCCTCCATATCAGTCCTCCATAAGAGTCCCATAACAGTCATCCATAACAGTCATCCATAACAGTCATCCATAACAGTCATCCATAACAGTCATCCTCTATGCTTTTTCTTGTTTCAGATCTTAAGAAGAGCAGATAAAAACGGTAAGAATTCACAATCTCTGTCTCTCTCTCTCTCTCTCCTGGCCAGGCTATGTCTCTCTCTCTCTCTCTCTCTCTCTCTCTCTCTCTCTCTCTCTCTCTCTCTCTCTCTCTCTCTCTCTCTCTCTCTCTCCTGGCCAGGCTATGTCTCTCTCTCTCTCTCCTGGCCAGGCTATGTCTCTCTCTCTCTCTCCTGGCCAGGCTATGTCTCTCTCTCTCTCTCCTGGCCAGGCTATGTCTCTCTCTCTCTCTCCTGGCCAGGCTATGTCTCTCTCTCTCTCTCTCCTGGCCAGGCTATGTCTCTCTCTCTCTACCTCCTCTCATGATGTGGGATGGATTTTAGTTATTTGAAAACATGTACTTTATTTCTCAATGAAATCTGTGTAATTGTTGCTCTCTCCTCTCTCTAATGCTGTTGCTTGCTGCCGTAGTCATGGAAATGGCAGGACCGACTGACAGCTTGATACTTGAAATGGTTTTATATTTCACAAAGCTTCTCATAGTAGAACTGCTGACTAAATATTCTTTACTCAGTACTGAAGCACCTTCAGCAGCGATCACAGCCTCCAGTCTTCATGGGCATGACGCTACAATTAGCACACCTGTATTTGGGGAGTTTCTCCCATTCCTCTACAGCTATTTTCAGGTCTCTCCAGAGATGTTCGATCGGGTTCAAGTCCAGGCTCTGACTGGTCCACTCAAGGACATTCAGAGACTTGTCTCGACGCCACTCCTGCGTTATCTTGGCTGTGTGGGTCGTTGTCCTGTTGGAAGGTAAAACCTTCACCCCAGTCTGAGGTCTTGAGAGCTCCGGAGCAGGTTTTCATCCAGGACCTCTCTACTTTTCGCCGTTCATCTTTCCCTCGATTCTGACTAGTCTGCCAGTCTAACTCCAGTCTAACTCCAGTCTTTTATCCAGTCTAACTCCAGTCTAACTCCAGTCTTTTATCCAGTCTAACTCCAGTCTAACTCCAGTGTTTTATCCAGTCTAACTCCAGTGTTTTATCCAGTCTAACTCCAGTATTTTAACCAGTCTAACTCCAGTCTTTTATCCAGTCTAACTCCAGTCTAACTCCAGTATTTTAACCAGTCTAACTCCAGTCTTTTATCCAGTCTAACTCCAGTGTTTTATCCAGTCTAACTCCAGTATTTTAACCAGTCTAACTCCAGTATTTTATCCAGTCTAACTCCAGTATTTTATCCAGTCTAACTCCAGTCTTTTATCCAGTCTAACTCCAGTATTTTATCCAGTCTAACTCCAGTGTTTTATCCAGTCTAACTCCAGTGTTTTATCCAGTCTAACTCCAGTGTTTTATCCAGTCTAACTCCAGTGTTTTATCTAGTCTTTTCCCCAGTGTTTTATCCAGTCTAACTCCAGTGTTTTATCCAATCTAACTCCAGTATTTTATCCAGTCTAACTCCAGTGTTTTATCCAGTCTAACTCCAGTCTTTTTTCCAGTCTAACTCCAGTGTTTTATCCAGTCTAACTCCAGTCTAACTCCAGTGTTTTATCCAGTCTAACTCCAGTGTTTTATCCAGTCTATCTCCAGTGTTTTATCCAGTCTAACTCCAGTGTTTTATCCAGTCTAACTCCAGTGTTTTATCCAGTCTAACTCCAGTGTTTTATCCAGTCTATCTCCAGTGTTTTATCCAGTCTAACTCCAGTGTTTTATCCAGTCTAACTCCAGTCTAACTCCAGTGTTTTATCCAGTCTAACTCCAGTGTTTTATCCAGTCTATCTCCAGTGTTTTATCCAGTCTAACTCCAGTGTTTTATCCAGTCTAACTCCAGTGTTTTATCCAGTCTAACTCCAGTGTTTTATCCAGTCTATCTCCAGTGTTTTATCCAGTCTAACTCCAGTGTTTTATCCAGTCTAACTCCAGTATTTTATCCAGTCTAACTCCAGTGTTTTATCCAGTCTATCTCCAGTGTTTTATCCAGTCTAACTCCAGTGTTTTATCCAGTCTAACTCCAGTGTTTTATCCAGTCTAACTCCAGTGTTTTATCCAGTCTATCTCCAGTGTTTTATCCAGTCTAACTCCAGTGTTTTATCCAGTCTAACTCCAGTGTTTTATCCAGTCTAACTCCAGTATTTTATCCAGTCTAACTCCAGTGTTTTATCCAGTCTAACTCCAGTGTTTTATCCAGTCTAACTCCAGTGTTTTATCCAGTCTATCTCCAGTGTTTTATCCAGTCTAACTCCAGTGTTTTATCCAGTCTAACTCCAGTGTTTTATCCAGTCTAACTCCAGTGTTTTATCCAGTCTATCTCCAGTGTTTTATCCAGTCTAACTCCAGTGTTTTATCCAGTCTAACTCCAGTATTTTATCCAGTCTAACTCCAGTGTTTTATCCAGTCTATCTCCAGTGTTTTATCCAGTCTAACTCCAGTGTTTTATCCAGTCTAACTCCAGTCTTTTATCCAATCTAACTCCAGTCTTTCCCCAGTATTTTATCCAGTCTAACTCCAGTCTTTCTCCAGTATTTTATCCAGTCTAACTCCAGTCTTTCTCCAGTATTCTATCCAGTCTAACTCCAGTCTTTCCCCAGTATTTTATCCAGTCTAACTCCAGTATTTTATCCAGTCTAACTCCAGTGTTTTATCTAGTCTTTCCCCAGTGTTTTATCCAGTCTTTCTCCAGTATTTTATCCAGTCTAACTCCAGTATTTTATCCAGTCTAACTCCAGTGTTTTATCCAGTCTAACTCCAGTGTTTTATCCAGTCTAACTCCAGTGTTTTATCCAGTCTAACTCCAGTGTTTTATCCCCTCCAGTATTTTATCCAGTCTAACTCCAGTCTTTTATCCAGTATTTAACTCCAGTCTTTCTCCAGTATTCTATCCAGTCTAACTCCAGTCTTTCTCCAGTATTTTATCCAGTCTAACTCCAGTATTCTATCCAGTCTAACTCCAGTGTTTTATCCAATCTAACTCCAGTCTTTCCCCAGTATTTTATCCAGTCTAACTCCAGTCTTTCTCCAGTGTTTTATCCAGTCTAACTCCAGTATTTTATCCAGTCTAACTCCAGTGTTTTATCCAATCTAACTCCAGTATTTTATCCAGTCTAACTCCAGTGTTTTATCCAGTCTAACTCCAGTCTTTTATCCAGTCTAACTCCAGTGTTTTATCCAGTCTAACTCCAGTGTTTTATCCAGTCTAACTCCAGTGTTTTATCCAGTCTAACTCCAGTGTTTTATCCAGTCTAACTCCAGTGTTTTATCCAGTCTAACTCCAGTGTTTTATCCAGTCTAACTCCAGTGTTTTATCCAGTCTAACTCCAGTGTTTTATCCAGTCTAACTCCAGTGTTTTATCCAGTAACTCCAGTGTTTTATCCAGTCTAACTCCAGTGTGTTATCCAGTCTAACTCCAGTGTTTTATCCAGTCTAACTCCAGTGTTTTATCCAATCTAACTCCAGTATTTTATCCAGTCTAACTCCAGTGTTTTATCCAGTCTAACTCCAGTCTTTTTTCCAGTCTAACTCCAGTGTTTTATCCAGTCTAACTCCAGTCTAACTCCAGTGTTTTATCCAGTCTAACTCCAGTGTTTTATCCAGTCTATCTCCAGTGTTTTATCCAGTCTAACTCCAGTGTTTTATCCAGTCTAACTCCAGTGTTTTATCCAGTCTAACTCCAGTGTTTTATCCAGTCTATCTCCAGTGTTTTATCCAGTCTAACTCCAGTGTTTTATCCAGTCTAACTCCAGTCTAACTCCAGTGTTTTATCCAGTCTAACTCCAGTGTTTTATCCAGTCTATCTCCAGTGTTTTATCCAGTCTAACTCCAGTGTTTTATCCAGTCTAACTCCAGTGTTTTATCCAGTCTAACTCCAGTGTTTTATCCAGTCTAACTCAGTATTTTATCCAGTCTAACTCCAGTGTTTTATCCAGTCTAACTCCAGTGTTTTATCCAGTCTAACTCCAGTGTTTTATCCAGTCTAACTCCAGTGTTTTATCCAGTCTAACTCCAGTGTTTTATCCAGTCTATCTCCAGTGTTTTATCCAGTCTAACTCTGTTTTATCCAGTCTAACTCAGTGTTTTATCCAGTCTAACTCCAGTATTTTATCCAGTCTAACTCCAGTGTTTTATCCAGTCTAACTCCAGTGTTTTATCCAGTCTAACTCCAGTGTTTTATCCAGTCTATCTCCAGTGTTTTATCCAGTCTAACTCCAGTGTTTTATCCAGTCTAACTCCAGTGTTTTATCCAGTCTAACTCCAGTGTTTTATCCAGTCTATCTCCAGTGTTTTATCCAGTCTAACTCCAGTGTTTTATCCAGTCTAACTCCAGTATTTTATCCAGTCTAACTCCAGTGTTTTATCCAGTCTATCTCCAGTGTTTTATCCAGTCTAACTCCAGTGTTTTATCCAGTCTAACTCCAGTCTTTTATCCAATCTAACTCCAGTCTTTCCCCAGTATTTTATCCAGTCTAACTCCAGTCTTTCTCCAGTATTTTATCCAGTCTAACTCCAGTCTTTCTCCAGTATTCTATCCAGTCTAACTCCAGTCTTTCCCCAGTATTTTATCCAGTCTAACTCCAGTCTTTCTCCAGTATTTTATCCAGTCTAACTCCAGTATTTTATCCAGTCTAACTCCAGTGTTTTATCCAGTCTAACTCCAGTGTTTTATCTAGTCTTTTCCCCAGTGTTTTATCCAGTCTATCTCCAGTGTTTTATCCAGTCTAACTCCAGTATTCTATCCAGTCTAACTCCAGTGTTTTATCCAATCTAACTCCAGTCTTTCCCCAGTATTTTATCCAGTCTAACTCCAGTCTTTCTCCAGTATTTTATCCAGTCTAACTCCAGTATTCTATCCAGTCTAACTCCAGTGTTTTATCCAGTCTAACTCCAGTGTTTTATCCAGTCTAACTCCAGTGTTTTATCCAGTCTAACTCCAGTGTTTTATCCAGTCTAACTCCAGTGTTTTATCCAGTCTAACTCCAGTGTTTTATCCAGTCTAACTCCAGTCTAACTCCAGTATTTTATCCAGTCTAACTCCAGTGTTTTATCCAGTCTAACTCCAGTGTTTTATCCAGTCTAACTCCAGTCTAACTCCAGTCTAACTCCAGTCTTTTCCCCAGTATTTTATCCAGTCTAACTCCAGTATTTTATCCAGTCTAACTCCAGTCTTTTATCCAGTCTAACTCCAGTCTTTTCCCCAGTATTTTATCCAGTCTAACTCCAGTGTTTTATCTAGTCTTTTCCCCAGTATTTTATCCAGTCTAACTCCAGTGTTTTATCTAGTCTTTTCCCCAGTATTTTATCCAGTCTAACTCCAGTGTTTTATCTAGTCTTTTCCCCAGTATTTTATCCAGTCTAACTCCAGTGTTTTATCTAGTCTTTTCCCCAGTATTTTATCCAGTCTAACTCCAGTGTTTTATCTAGTCTTTTCCCCAGTATTTTATCCAGTCTAACTCCAGTCTTTTTCCCAGTATTTTATCCAGTCTAACTCCAGTATTTTATCCAGTCTAACTCCAACACATTTGCATGTAATGTTTGTTTATGTTACTAACTGGGCCAAACCGCGTCAGTCCCTCTGTGTGTGTGTGTGTGTGTGTGGGGGGGGGGGGGGGTGTGAATGAATAATATATTTTCTAACTGAATGTCCAATAAAGTATTTTTTCATTCCCAACTGTTTTGTGCTCCAGATGATGGGAAGTTGTCGTTTGATGAGTTCAGAGCCTACTTCCATGATGGAGTTTTGACATCCGATCAACTGAAGGAGCTCTTTAACACCATAGACACTCACAACACAGAGTAAGTTATAGAATTATCTCTCTGTCTCTGGCTTTGACTCTCTCTCACAATACTCTCTGTCTCTGGCTTTGACTCTCTCTCACAATACTCTCTGTCTCTGGCTTTGAATCTCTCTCACAATACTCTCTGTCTCTGGCTTTGACTCTCTCTCACAATACTCTCTGTCTCTGGCTTTGACTCTCTCTCACAATACTCTCTGTCTCTGGCTTTGACTCTCTCTCACAATACTCTCTGTCTCTGGCTTTGACTCTCTCTCACAATACTCTCTGTCTCTGGCTTTGACTCTCTCTCACAATACTCTCTGTCTCTGGCTTTGAATCTCTCTCACAATACTCTCTGTCTCTGGCTTTGACTCTCTCTCACAATACTCTCTGTCTCTGGCTTTGACTCTCTCTGACAATACTCTCTGTCTCTGGCTTTGACTCTCTCTCACAATACTCTCTGTCTCTGGCTTTGACTCTCTCTCACAATACTCTCTGTCTCTGGCTTTGACTCTCTCTCACAATACTCTCTGTCTCTGGCTTTGACTCTCTCTCACAATACTCTCTGTCTCTGGCTTTGACTCTCTCTCACAATACTCTCTCTTCCTCTCTTGAAAAAAGAGTGAGTCTTGTAAAACATGAATCTACAGGTATCTGTTTTCTATTATATTATCAATATTATATTAACATATTATATTAAAAATATTATGTTAAAAATACTATATTATCATATTAACATATTATATTAACATATTATATTAACATATTATATTAACATATTATTTTAACAATATTAAGGTTTTATTAACATATTATATTAACACATTATATTAACATATTATATTAACACATTATATTAACATATATATTAACATATTATATTAACATATTATATTATCAATATTATATTAACATATTATATTAACATATTATATTAACATATTATATTATCAATATTATATTAACATATTATATTAACATATTATATTATCAATATTATATTAACATATTATATTAACATATTATATTAACATATTATATTAACATATTATATTATCAATATTATATTAACATATTATATTAACAATATTAAGGTTTTATTAACATATTACATTAACATATCATATGAACAATATTATATTGACATATTATATTAACATATTATTTTAACAATATGCTATCGATTTCATTTAGGAGATACATTATTGTTGGTGTTTATTACATTATCTAACATTATCTGGCTCACATTATAGTGTCCTTTACAGAACAACACATAGATGATGAGGGGAACAGGAGTGTCTGTCTGACTGTCACAGCCACAGGGGCTGAACATGTCTGTCTGTCTGTCTGTCTGTCTGTCTGTCTGTCTGTCTGTCTGTCTGTCTGTCTGTCTGTCTGTCTGTCTGTCTGTCTGTCTGTCTGTCTGTCTGTCTGTCTGTCTGTCTGTCTGTCTGTCTGTCTGTCTGTCTGTCTGTCACAGTGAACATGTCTGTCTGTCTGTCTGTCTGTCTGTCTGTCTGTCTGTCTGTCTGTCTGTCTGTCTGTCTGTCTGTCTGTCTGTCTGTCTGTCTGTCTGTCACAGCCACAGGGGCTGAACATGTCTGTCTGTCTGTCTGTCTGTCTGTCTGTCTGTCTGTCTGTCTGTCTGTCTGTCTGTCTGTCTGTCTGTCTGTCTGTCTGTCTGTCTGTCTGTCTGTCTGTCTGTCTGTCTGTCTGTCTGTCACAGCCACAGGGGCTGAACATGTCTGTCTGTCTGTCTGTCTGTCTGTCTGTCTGTCTGTCTGTCTGTCTGTCTGTCTGTCTGTCTGTCTGTCTGTCTGTCTGTCTGTCTGTCTGTCTGTCTGTCTGTCTGACACAGCCACAGGGGCTGGGTCTGTCTGTCTGTCTGTCTGTCTGTCTGTCTGTCTGTCTGTCTGTCTGTCTGTCTGTCTGTCTGTCTGTCTGTCTGTCTGTCTGTCTGTCTGTCTGTCTGTCTGTCTGTCTGTCTGTCTGTCTGTCTGTCTGTCTGTCTGTCTGTCTGTCTGTCTGTCTGTCTGTCTGTCTGTCTGTCTGTCTGACACAGCTACGGGGGCTGAGCCTGTCTGTCTGTCTGTCTGTCTGTCTGTCTGTCTGTCTGTCTGTCTGTCTGTCTGTCTGTCTGTCTGTCTGTCTGTCTGTCTGTCTGTCTGTCTGTCTGTCTGTCTGTCTGTCTGTCTGTCACAACTACAGAGGCTGAACCTGTCTGTCTGTTGACACAGCTACGGGGGCTGAACCTGTCTGTGTGTCTGACAGAGTTTCAGTCTATAGCAGAGATCATCAACAATAAAAAAAAATTGTGGATGTTCAGGGGGCAGGAACATAATTACAAATATTTTGTAGTCTGCAAATTGACCGCAAGCAGATATAATGTTAGACTAAAATATAATCATTTCAAACCTTGATTACATTGCATCTCTCTATTATTCATGGGCATTATTGGGAACAGCTTTCATAAATTAAAAATTAAATTAAAATCCTGGTGTTTTTACAGTCTTTCATGTCCAACATTGAAAATGTTTAAAAAAAACTATTTACATTTTTAAAATTTTATTTACTCTGAAAACTGTGAGGCCAAATTCGACCCGCAGGCCACCAGTTGCGGAACCCTGATGTATAGTTTGGTTTATTTATTAGCCACTCTCCTGGAGGCAAGCCACTCTCCTGGAGGCAATGTCTGGTGCTTTCTGTGCCCACACTCACAGTTTAGAAGCCTGGAGGCAATGTCTGGTGCTTTCTGTGCCCACACTCACAGTTTAGATGCCACTCTCCTGGAGGCAATGTCTGGTACTTTCTGTGCCCACACTCACAGTTTAGATGCCACTCTCCTGGAGGCAATGTCTGGTGCTTTCTGTGCCCACACTCACAGTTTAGATGCCACTCTCCTGGAGGCAATGTCTGGTGCTTTCTGTGCCCACACTCACAGTTTAGAAGCCTGGAGGCAATGTCTGGTGCTTTCTGTGCCCACACTCACAGTTTAGAAGCCACTCTCCTGGAGGCAATGTCTGGTGCTTTCTGTGCCCACACTCACAGTTTAGAAGCCACTCTCCTGGAGGCAATGTCTGGTGCTTTCTGTGCCCACACTCACAGTTTAGAAGCCACTCTCCTGGAGGCAATGTCTGGTGCTTTCTGTGCCCACACTCACAGTTTAGAAGCCACTCTCCTGGAGGCAATGTCTGGTGCTTTCTGTGCCCACACTCACAGTTTAGAAGCCACTCTCCTGGAGGCAATGTCTGCATCCCAAATACCACCTATGGGCCTCAAAAGAGGAGATAGGGTTCCATTGGACGCAGTAATGTCGACAGGAAAAGATTAATGAGTAACGTCCTCTTAGCGTGAGGGGTCTCTCTCTTTCTCTCTGTCTCTCTGTCTCTCTCAATTCAATTCAAGGGGCTTTATTGGCATGGGAAACATGTGTTAACATTGCCAAAGCAAGTGAGGTAGATAATATACAAAAGTGAAATAAATATATATATATATATATATATATATATATATATATATATATATATATATATATATATATATATATATATATATATATATATATATATATATATATATATATATATATACAGTGTTGTAACAATGTACAAATGGTTAAAGTACACACGGGAAAATAAATAAACATTTATCTCTCCGTGTCTCTGTCAGCTGTATGTTTCCATCTCTCTGAACCCTCAGTCCTCCCAGCTCTATGTTTCCATCTCTCTGAACCCTCAGTCCTCCCAGCTCTATGTTTCCATCTCTCTGAACCCTCAGTCCTCCCAGCTCTATGTTTCCATCTCTCTGAACCCTCAGTCCTCCCAGCTCTATGTTTCCATCTCTCTGAGCCCTCAGTCCTCCCAGCTGTATGTTTCCATCTCTCTGAACCCTCAGTCCTCCCAGCTCTATGTTTCCATCTCTCTGAGCCCTCAGTCCTCCCAGCTCTATGTTTCCATCTCTCTGAACCCTCAGTCCTCCCAGCTCTATGTTTCCATCTCTCTGAACCCTCAGTCCTCCCAGCTCTGTTTCCATCTCTCTGAACCCTCAGTCCTCCCAGCTCTGTTTCCATCTCTCTGAGCCCTCAGTCCTCCCAGCTCTATGTTTCCATCTCTCTGAACCCTCCATCTTCCCAGCTATATGTTTCCAAGTCACTCAAGTCATCCTGGTTTCCATAGCAGCAGCTCCCTAAGCGGGTACCCATGCAGACAGACCCAGCCAGGGATTTGATGTCAACTCGTGATCTGTCTTAAAGATGAGACCTGCAGTGATGTAGTAGTTGAGACTATAGGGGTTCTCAATGTTATAAAATCCTGACCTTGGAATGTCATGGTTCTATCTGAACAGAACAAGGCTGTGTCAATAACTCAGTTCAACAAGGCTGTGTTGATAACTCAGTTTAACAAGGCTGTGTCGATAACTCAGTTTAACAAGGCTGTGTCAATAACTCAGTTTAACAAGGCTGTGTCAATAACTCAGTTTTGACAAGAATGCATATCGAACGTTATCATTCCAAGCTCTCGAAAGGTTGTTAATTTTTCTATTCAACTAATGACCTCTTCCTTTATTTTGTCTTGCAGCAATGTGGACACTGACGAGCTGTGTGGTAAGTTAGACTCACATTTGATACAGCAAAATTGACTTTGATTAATTTTATCATGACAACAACTACATATTAGTGAAGTAAACGTCAAAAGTGATGCATTGTTTTGGCAGAAGTGCACTAGATCAGATACATACTGTGTCTGTTTTGGCAGGAGTGCACTAGAACAGATACATACTGTGTCTGTTTTGGCAGAAGTGCACTAGATCAGATTACATACTGTGTCTGTTTTGGCAGGAGTGCACTAGACCAGATACATACTGTGTCTGTTTTGGCAGGAGTGCACTAGACCAGATACATACTGTGTCTGTTTTGGCAGGAGTGCACTAGATCAGATACATACTGTGTCTGTTTTGGCTTTGTCATTATGGGGGACTCTGTGTAGATATCCATTTTAGAATAAGGCTGTAACGTAACAAAATGTTGAAAAAGTCAAGGGGTCTGAATACTTTCCAAATGCACACGTACATTCTCACATCATTCCCATTTAAACCAGTCAGTCCATCATACCGGAATACACTAAAAACACAGAGGACATTGATACATGAACTAACAACGACCGCTGTCCCAACTGCACTAGATAGATAAGTGCATATACCGATACGATGTACTTCTCATTTAGTAGTCCAACAGCACATGGAACGAATAAATGTTTAAACACGTTCTTCTTGGCCATCGGCATTCTGAAGAGGGAAGCTTCTAGAACTGAGGGTGTAGAGGGAGGGGTTGCCAACGACAGCCTGTGCCTTCCTTTTGGTTGCCTTGTGGAACAGACTGCTCAAATGTGCTTGTGGTTGACCAATTACTTTGCTGGCTGTGTTCACTATTCTGGTCAGTTTGCTTTTGCTCCTCACGCTCAGATTACCAGACTGTCATATTGACCCTTGTCCACCAGCTCAGATTACCAGACTGTCATATTGATCCTCTCCACCAGCCCAGATTACCAGACTGTCATATTAATCCTCTCCACCAGCTCAGATTACCAGACTGTCATATTGAACGTGAGGATCCTCTCCACCAAGCTGCTGTTCATCCTCCAGAACATCCTGGCTGACCCCAAACCCATTCAATTTCCTGATTTAAAACAGGCTGTGGTTTTCCTTTAAAAAAAATACAGTCTACATTTTATGTAAATCTCCGCTTGTTCTCAAATTGTGTCCCTAGGTATTTAAAACACTCAACCACCTCCGTTGGTTGGTCGTTCAGAGAGAGTGGTTGGGACGTTGGTAAGGTGTTGCTTTGTCTCCACATTGATGTGGAGGGCCACTTGACCGGCACCATTCTTGAAGGTTGTTGGTCTGTTTATAAATAGCTGTCCCCAGCTGACGTAGCATCTTTAATAAAGAGCCCCACCAGAGCCATGTCATCCACGTTAAAAAGACTCGCATTGTTTACTTGGATCTTCTTCTCATTGGTGAAGATGGAGAGAAACAACGGTGAAAGGACACACCCCTGGGGCGCCCCTGTGTTCAGGTCAGTTCATCAGAGAGGGCCCCCTGTGTACAGGTCAGTTCATCAGAGAGAGGACACATCCCTGGGGCCCCCCTGTGTTCAGGTCAGTTCATCAGAGAGAGGACACACCCCTGGGGTGCCCCTGTGTTCAAGGTCAGTTCATCAGAGAGAGGACACATCCCTGGGGCCCCCCTGTGTTCAGGGTCAGTTCATCAGAGAGAGGACACACCCCTGGGGTGCCCCTGTGTTCAAGGTCAGTTCATCAGAGAGAGGACACACCCCTGGGGCCCCCCTGTGTTCAGGGTCAGTTCATCAGAGAGGGGCACCTGTGTTCAGGTCAGTTCCTCAGAGAGGGCCCCCTGTGTTCAGGTCAGTTCATCAGAGAGAGAACACATCCCTGGGGCCCCCCTGTGTTCAGGGTCAGTTCATCAGAGAGGGGCACCTGTGTACAGGTCAGTTCATCAGAGAGGGCCCCCTGTGTTCAGGTCAGTTCCTCAGAAAGGGCCCCCTGTGTTCAGGTCAGTTCATCAGAGAGAGGACACATCCCTGGGGCCCCCCTGTGTTCAGGGTCAGTTCATCAGAGAGAGGACACACCCCTGGGGTGCCCCTGTGTTCAGGGTCAGTTCATCAGAGAGAGGACACACCCCTGGGGCCCCCCTGTGTTCAGGGTCAGTTCATCAGAGAGAGGACACACCCCTGGGGTGCCCCTGTGTTCAAGGTCAGTTCATCAGAGAGAGGACACACCCCTGGGGCCCCCCTGTGTTCAGAGTCAGTTCATCAGAGAGAGGACACACCCCTGGGGTGCCCCTGTGTTCAAGGTCAGTTCATCAGAGAGAGGACACATCCCTGGGGCCCCCCTGTGTTCAGGGTCAGTTCATCAGAGAGAGGACACACCCCTGGGGCCCCCCTGTGTTCAGGGTCAGTTCATCAGAGAGAGGACACACCCCTGGGGTGCCCCTGTGTTCAAGGTCAGTTCATCAGAGAGAGGACACACCCCTGGGGCCCCCCTGTGTTCAGGGTCAGTTCATCAGAGAGGGGCCCCTGTGTACAGGTCAGGTCATCAGAGAGGGGACACATCCCTGGGGCCCCCCTGTGTTCAGGGTCAGTTCATCAGAGAGAGGACACACCCCTGGGGTGCCCCTGTGTTCAAGGTCAGTTCATCAGAGAGAGGACACATCCCTGGGGCCCCCCTGTGTTCAGGGTCAGTTCATCAGAGAGAGGACACACCCCTGGGGTGCCCCTGTGTTCAAGGTCAGTTCATCAGAGAGAGGACACATCCCTGGGGCCCCCCTGTGTTCAGGGTCAGTTCATCAGAGAGAGGACACATCCCTGGGGTGCCCCTGTGTTCAAGGTCAGTTCATCAGAGAGAGGACACACCCCTGGGGCCCCCCTGTGTTCAGGGTCAGTTCATCAGAGAGGGGCCCCTGTGTACAGGTCAGTTCATCAGAGAGGGGACACATCCCTGGGGCCCCCCTGTGTTCAGGGTCAGTTCATCAGAGAGAGGACACACCCCTGGGGTGCCCCTGTGTTCAAGGTCAGTTCATCAGAGAGAGGACACATCCCTGGGGCCCCCCTGTGTTCAGGGTCAGTTCATCAGAGAGAGGACACACCCCTGGGGTGCCCCTGTGTTCAAGGTCAGTTCATCAGAGAGGGACACACCCCTGGGGCCCCCTGTGTTCAGGGTCAGTTCCTCAGAGAGGGCCCCCTGAGAGAGAGGCCCTGTTCATGAGGCCCCCTGGGTCAGTTCCTCAGTCAGTTCATCAGAGAGAGGACACACCCCTGGGGTGCCCCTGTGTTCAAGGTCAGTTCATCAGAGAGAGGACACACCCCTGGGGTGCCCCTGTGTTCAAGGTCAGTTCATCAGAGAGAGGACACATCCCTGGGGCCCCCCTGTGTTCAGGGTCAGTTCATCAGAGAGAGGACACACCCCTGGGGTGCCCCTGTGTTCAAGGTCAGTTCATCAGAGAGAGGACACACCCCTGGGGCCCCCCTGTGTTCAGGGTCAGTTCCTCAGAGAGGGCCCCCTGTGTTCAGGTCAGTTCATGAGAGAGAGGCCCTGTTCATGAGGCCCCCCTGTCTTCAGGTCAGTTCATCAGAGAGAGGACACACCCCTGGGGTGCCCCTGTGTTCAAGGTCAGTTCATCAGAGAGAGGACACACCCCTGGGGCCCCCCTGTGTTCAGGGTCAGTTCCTCAGAGAGGGGCCCCTGTGTACAGGTCAGTTCATCAGAGAGGGGACACATCCCTGGGGCCCCCCTGTGTTCAGGGTCAGTTCATCAGAGAGAGGACACACCCCTGGGGTGCCCCTGTGTTCAAGGTCAGTTCATCAGAGAGAGGACACACCCCTGGGGCCCCCCTGTGTTCAGGGTCAGTTCCTCAGAGAGGGCCCCCTGTGTTCAGGTCAGTTCATGAGAGAGAGGCCCTGTTCATGAGGCCCCCCTGTGTTCAGGTCAGTTCATCAGAGAGAGGACACGCCCCTGGGGCACCCCTGTGTTCAGGGTCAGTTCCTCAGAGAGGGCCCCCTGTGTTCAGGTCAGTTCATCAGAGAGAGGACACACCCCTGGGGCCCCCCTGTGTTCAGGGTCAGTTCATCAGAGAGGGGCCCCTGTGTACAGGTCAGTTCATCAGAGAGGGGACACATCCCTGGGGCCCCCCTGTGTTCAGGGTCAGTTCATCAGAGAGAGGACACACCCCTGGGGTGCCCCTGTGTTCAAGGTCAGTTCATCAGAGAGAGGACACATCCCTGGGGCCCCCCTGTGTTCAGAGTCAGTTCATCAGAGAGAGGACACACCCCTGGGGTGCCCCTGTGTTCAAGGTCAGTTCATCAGAGAGAGGACACACCCCTGGGGCCCCCCTGTGTTCAGGGTCAGTTCCTCAGAGAGGGCCCCCTGTGTTCAGGGTCAGTTCATCAGAGAGGGCCCTCTGTGTTCAGGGTCAGTTCATCAGAGAGGGCCCCCTGTGTTCAGGTCAATTCATGAGAGAGAGGCCCTGTTCATGAGGGCCCCCTGTGTTCAGGGTCAGTTCATCAGAGAGGGCCCATTCATGAGGGCCCTCTGTGTTCAGGTCAGTTCATCAGAGAGGGCCCCCTGTGTTCAGGGTCAGTTCATCAGAGAGGCCCCATTCATGAGGGCCCTCTGTGTTCAGGGTCAGTTCATCAGAGAGGCCCCATTCATGAGGGCCCTCTGTGTTCAGGTCAGTTCATGAGAGAGAGGCCCTGTTCATGAGGCCCCCCTGTGTTCAGGTCAGTTCATCAGAGAGAGGACACACCCCTGGGGCACCCCTGTGTTCAGGGTCAGTTCCTCAGAGAGGGCCCCCTGTGTTCAGGTCAGTTCATCAGAGAGAGGACACATCCCTGGGGTGCCCCTGTGTTCAGGTCAGTTCATCAGAGAGAGGACACACCCCTGGGGCCCCCCTGTGTTCAGGGTCAGTTCATCAGAGAGGGGCCCCTGTGTACAGGTCAGTTCATCAGAGAGGGGACACATCCCTGGGGCCCCCCTGTGTTCAGGGTCAGTTCATCAGAGAGAGGACACACCCCTGGGGTGCCCCTGTGTTCAAGGTCAGTTCATCAGAGAGAGGACACATCCCTGGGGCCCCCCTGTGTTCAGGGTCAGTTCATCAGAGAGAGGACACACCCCTGGGGTGCCCCTGTGTTCAAGGTCAGTTCATCAGAGAGAGGACACACCCCTGGGGCCCCCCTGTGTTCAGGGTCAGTTCCTCAGAGAGGGCCCCCTGTGTTCAGGGTCAGTTCATCAGAGAGGGCCCTCTGTGTTCAGGGTCAGTTCATCAGAGAGGGCCCCCTGTGTTCAGGTCAATTCATGAGAGAGAGGCCCTGTTCATGAGGGCCCCCTGTGTTCAGGGTCAGTTCATCAGAGAGGGCCCATTCATGAGGGCCCTCTGTGTTCAGGTCAGTTCATCAGAGAGGGCCCCCTGTGTTCAGGGTCAGTTCATCAGAGAGGCCCCATTCATGAGGGCCCTCTGTGTTCAGGGTCAGTTCATCAGAGAGGCCCCATTCATGAGGGCCCTCTGTGTTCAGGGTCAGTTCATGAGAGAGGGCCCTCTGTGTTCAGGTCAGTTCATCAGAGAGGGCCCCCTGTGTTCAGGTCAGTTCATGAGAGAGAGGCCCTGTTCATGAGGCCCCCCTGTCTTCAGGTCAGTTCATCAGAGAGAGGACACACCCCTGGGGTGCCCCTGTGTTCAAGGTCAGTTCATCAGAGAGAGGACACACCCCTGGGGCCCCCCTGTGTTCAGGGTCAGTTCCTCAGAGAGGGGCCCCTGTGTACAGGTCAGTTCATCAGAGAGGGGACACATCCCTGGGGCCCCCCTGTGTTCAGGGTCAGTTCATCAGAGAGAGGACACACCCCTGGGGTGCCCCTGTGTTCAAGGTCAGTTCATCAGAGAGAGGACACACCCCTGGGGCCCCCCTGTGTTCAGGGTCAGTTCCTCAGAGAGGGCCCCCTGTGTTCAGGTCAGTTCATGAGAGAGAGGCCCTGTTCATGAGGCCCCCCTGTGTTCAGGTCAGTTCATCAGAGAGAGGACACACCCCTGGGGCACCCCTGTGTTCAGGGTCAGTTCCTCAGAGAGGGCCCCCTGTGTTCAGGTCAGTTCATCAGAGAGAGGACACACCCCTGGGGCCCCCTGTTCAGGGTTCAGGGGGGCCCTCAGTTCATCAGAGAGGGGACACATCCCTTGGGCCCCCCTGTGTTCACACAGAGAGAGGACACCCCCTGGGGTGCCCCTGTGTTCAAGGTCAGTTCATCAGAGAGGGACACATCCCTGGGGCCCCCCTGTGTTCAGAGTCAGTTCATCAGAGAGAGGACACACCCCTGGGGTGCCCCTGTGTTCAAGGTCAGTTCATCAGAGAGAGGACACACCCCTGGGGCCCCCCTGTGTTCAGGGTCAGTTCCTCAGAGAGGGCCCCCTGTGTTCAGGGTCAGTTCATCAGAGAGGGCCCTCTGTGTTCAGGGTCAGTTCATCAGAGAGGGCCCCCTGTGTTCAGGTCAATTCATGAGAGAGAGGCCCTGTTCATGAGGGCCCCCTGTGTTCAGGGTCAGTTCATCAGAGAGGGCCCATTCATGAGGGCCCTCTGTGTTCAGGTCAGTTCATCAGAGAGGGCCCCCTGTGTTCAGGGTCAGTTCATCAGAGAGAGGACACACCCCTGGGGCCCCCCTGTGTTCAGGGTCAGTTCATCAGAGAGGGCCCCCTGTGTTCAGGTCAATTCATGAGAGAGAGGCCCTGTTCATGAGGGCCCCCTGTGTTCAGGGTCAGTTCATCAGAGAGGGCCCATTCATGAGGGCCCTCTGTGTTCAGGTCAGTTCATCAGAGAGGGCCCCCTGTGTTCAGGTCAGTTCATCAGAGAGAGGACACATCCCTGGGGTGCCCCTGTGTTCAGGTCAGTTCATCAGAGAGAGGACACACCCCTGGGGCCCCCCTGTGTTCAGGGTCAGTTCATCAGAGAGGGGCCCCTGTGTACAGGTCAGTTCATCAGAGAGGGGACACATCCCTGGGGCCCCCCTGTGTTCAGGGTCAGTTCATCAGAGAGAGGACACACCCCTGGGGTGCCCCTGTGTTCAAGGTCAGTTCATCAGAGAGAGGACACATCCCTGGGGCCCCCCTGTGTTCAGGGTCAGTTCATCAGAGAGAGGACACACCCCTGGGGTGCCCCTGTGTTCAAGGTCAGTTCATCAGAGAGAGGACACACCCCTGGGGCCCCCCTGTGTTCAGGGTCAGTTCCTCAGAGAGGGCCCCCTGTGTTCAGGGTCAGTTCATCAGAGAGGGCCCTCTGTGTTCAGGGTCAGTTCATCAGAGAGGGCCCCCTGTGTTCAGGTCAATTCATGAGAGAGAGGCCCTGTTCATGAGGGCCCCCTGTGTTCAGGGTCAGTTCATCAGAGAGGGCCCATTCATGAGGGCCCTCTGTGTTCAGGTCAGTTCATCAGAGAGGCCCCATTCATGAGGGCCCTCTGTGTTCAGGGTCAGTTCATCAGAGAGGCCCCATTCATGAGGGCCCTCTGTGTTCAGGGTCAGTTCATGAGAGAGGGCCCTCTGTGTTCAGGTCAGTTCATCAGAGAGGGCCCCCTGTGTTCAGGGTCAGTCCATTCATGAGGACCCTCTAAAATCAATAAATAAAATGTGATGATATGATTTAGCATGTTGAAGGGGACTAGTCACCATGTTCACCAAGGTCAGGGTAGCATCCTCAGTCCCCCAGCATGTTGAAGGGGACTAGCCACCATGTTCACCAAGGTCAGGGTAGCATCCTCAGTCCCCCAGCATGTTGAAGGGGACTAGCCACCATGTTCACCAAGGTCAGGGTAGCATCCTCAGTCCCCCAGCATGTTGACGGGGACTAGCCACCATGTTCAGCAAGGTCAGGGTAGGATCCTCAGTCCCCCAGCATGTTGAAGGGGACTAGTCACCATGTTCACCAAGGTCAGGGTAGCATCCTCAGTCCCCCTCTGTGATATGATGTAGCATGTTGAAGGGGACTAGTCACCATGTTCACCAAGGTCAGGGTAGCATCCTCAGTCCCCCAGCATGTTGAAGGGGACTAGTCACCATGTTCACCAAGGTCAGGGTAGCATCCTCAGTCCCCCAGCATGTTGAAGGGGACTAGTCACCATGTTCACCAAGGTCAGGGTAGCATCCTCAGTCCCCCAGCATGTTGAAGGGGACTAGCCACCATGTTCACTAAGGTCAGGGTAGCATCCTCAGTCCCCCTCTGTGCTTAATAGTAATAGGCAACCTATAACGGGTCCTGTTGATTTTCTATGGACAGGGTAAGGTGCTCACTTTCAACACTTTCCATGCATTTGGCAAAAAGGGGCGTGAGGGTCACAAGACGAATGTCATTTGGTGATTTGGCCCCTGACTTCTTAGGCACCGGTACGATGGTCGACGCCTTCCAGGAGTCTGTCCAGGTGCTCAGCAGGAAGTTACAACAGTCGTGAGAAGACGCCCTTGAGCTGGTCGGCCCCGTAGTCCGTCTGGAGCTTTGCGTGGCTTAGTATTTGTCAAGCATGAGGCCATTTTGTTCTCTGTTATCTGGACAGGAGAGGATTTGAGGGGATGCTCTCACATATTCGTTTTTCGTTCGTCGGTGTCAAATTACAGTTCATGTTGTTTCCAGAGGATGAACAGTCTGAAATGTTATTGTTCTCTTTTCCTTTCTCCTCCCATCATTGCATTAAGCCCCTCCCATGCTTGTCTTGGATTGGCTGGACAGAATCTCTGCTTTCCATATTTTTTGTCGGGAAACACACTCAGTAACCATTGTTCCTGTTCCCAAGAAAGCTAAGGTAACTGAGCTAAACGACTACCGCCCCGTAGCACTCACTTCCGTCATCATGAAGTGCTTTGAGAGACTAGTCAAGGACCATATCACCTCCACCCTACCTGACACCCTAGACCCACTCCAATTTGCTTACCGCCCAAATAGGTCCACAGACGATGCAATCTCAACCACACTGCACACTGCCCTAACCCACCTGGACAAGAGGAATACCTATGTGAGAATGCTGTTCATCGACTACAGCTCGGCATTCAACACCATAGTACCCTCCAAGCTCGTCATCAAGCTCGAGACCCTGGGTCTCGACCCCGCCCTGTGCAACTGGGTACTGGACTTCCTGACGGGCCGCCCCCAGGTGGTGAGGGTAGGCAACAACATCTCCTCCCCGCTGATCCTCAACACGGGGGCCCCACAAGGGTGCGTTCTGAGCCCTCTCCTGTACTCCCTGTTCACCCACGACTGCGTGGCCACGCACGCCTCCAACTCAATCATCAAGTTTGCGGACGACACAACAGTGGTAGGCTTGATTACCAACAACGACGAGACGGCCTACAGGGAGGAGGTGAGGGCCCTCGGAGTGTGGTGTCAGGAAAATAACCTCACACTCAACGTCAACAAAACTAAGGAGATGATTGTGGACTTCAGGAAACAGCAGAGGGAACACCCCCCTATCCACATCGATGGAACAGTAGTGGAGAGGGTAGCTAGTTTTAAGTTCCTCGGCATACACATCACAGACAAACTGAATTGGTCCACTCACACTGACAGCGTCGTGAAGAAGGCGCAACAGCGCCTATTCAACCTCAGGAGGCTGAAGAAATTTGGCTTGTCACCAAAAGCACTCACAAACTTCTACAGATGCACAATCGAAAGCATCCTGGCGGGCTGTATCACCGCCTGGTACGGCAACTGCTCCGCCCTCAACCGTAAGGCTCTCCAGAGGGTAGTGAGGACTGCACAACGCATCACCGGGGGCAAACTACCTGCCCTCCAGGACACCTACACCACCCGTTGTTACAGGAAGGCCATAAAGATCATCAAGGACATCAACCACCCGAACCACTGCCTGTTCACCCCGCTATCATCCAGAAGGCGAGGTCAGTACAGGTGCATCAAAGCTGGGACCGAGAGACTGAAAAACAGCTTCTATCTCAAGGCCATCAGACTGTTAAACAGCCACCACTAACATTGAGTGGCTGCTGCCAACACACTGTCATTGACACTGACCCAACTCCAGCCATTTTAATAATGGGAATTGATGGGAAATGATGTAAATATATCACTAGCCACTTTAAACAATGCTACCTTATATAATGTTACTTACCCTACATTATTCATCTCATATGCATATGTATATACTGTACTCTACATCATCGACTGCATCCTTATGTAACACATGTATCACTAGCCACTTTAACTATGCCACTTTGTTTACTTTGTCTACACACTCATCTCATCTGTATATACTGTACTCGATACCATCTACTGTATGCTGCTCTGTACCATCACTCATTCATATATCCTTATGTACATGTTCCTTATCCCCTTACACTGTGTATAAGACAGTAGTTTTGGAATTGTTAGTTAGATTACTTGTTGGTTATCACTGCATTGTCGGAACTAAAAGCACAAGCATTTCGCTACACTCGCATTTAACATCTGCTAACCATGTGTATGTGACAAATAAAATTTGATTTGATTTGATTTGATTTGATATCCTCCCAGATCTGGGAGTATGATGTAATGCTGTCTGTCAACTAGTGGGGATCCGTTCACCAATCAAAGTACACCTCCCCGGGCTGTGACCTCACCTCCCCGGGCTGTGACCTCACCTCCCCGGGCTGTGACCTCACCTCCCCGGGCTGTGACATCACCTCCCCGGGCTGTGACCTCACCTCCCCGGGCTGTGACCTCACCTCCCCGGGCTGTGACCTCACCTCCCCGGGCTGTGACCTCACCTGATTTCACGGTGGGGTACTCTGCAGACTGCCTTGTATCCTCTACGTTGCCATGACGCTGGTCCAGGATGCGAGTGGAGCGAGTTGGACAGGTGACGTACTGTTTCAGAGTGGGGAGAGCGTATTAAAATCCCCAAGCACAAATACTCTCTGGTCAGTTGATCGTGAAAGGGATTGAACCCGTCTGTAATCCTGTTAGCTGCTTCCTTATTGGTCCAGGCACATGGACCAGAATAATGGATCCAGATAGAATGGCCTGAATGATACAAAGAGAATCTCACAGTCTCTGGTGCACACTTGTTCAATCACAGGACACTGCTTGGCCCAAGTATTATCTACAAAGATACATAGCCCCGCCCCTCCCCCGCCCCTGCCTCCACCTATTGATTTATGTGACATTGTTTCGTCTCGATCTGCTCTAATGACAGTGTATCAATCAATGTTCACATCAATATTGTCCTCGCTGAGCCAGGTTTCTGTAAAGCAGGTTAAATCAGGTCTCCTTAAGTCCTCTCCAATTCCTTATTTAGTGACAGCACATTTCACAGGCAGATCCCTGGGAGCAGGTGATGACTTCCTGCCTCCGTAGTTCCTGGCACTGCCTCTTCAGCCTCGCTTTTTCTTAGTTTCCCTTTTTGACTTTTGTATTCTGTTCTACTGTATTCTGTTCTACTGTATTCTGTTCTACTGTATTCTATTCTACTGTATTCTGTTCTACTGTATTCTGTTCTACTGTATTCTATTCTACTGTATTCTGTTCTACTGTATTCTGTTCTACTGTATTCTATTCTACTGTATTCTGTTCTATATGCCATAGTCTATGCTGCTCGTCCTAATATTAATATATCCTTAATTCCATTTCTTTACTTTAGATTTGTGTGTATTGTTGTGAAATTGTTAGATATTACTGCACCGTCGGAGCTAGAAACACAATCATTTCACTACACCCGCAATAACATCTGCTAAACACGTTTATGTGACCAATAAAATGTGATTTGATTTGATCAGGCAAGGCAATGCTGTTTTGGAGAGTGTGAGCTTTATCTGGACAGGAGAGCAGGAACTCGGGGGAGTAGGCAATCGTCATTAACTCACTGAATCCATACAACCTCCGGTAGTGATTGTAAACTTTTCCGCATATTACAGCGATTGGGATTAAGGTCGTCACACATTTGTATTTATTATGGATCCCCATTAGTTCCTGCCAAGGCAGCAGCTACTCTTCCTGGGGTTTATTATGGATCCCCATTAGTTCCTGTCAAGGCAGCAGCTACTCTTCCTGGGGTTTATTATGGATCCCCATTAGTTCCTGCCAAGGCAGCAGCTACTCTTCCTGGGGTTTATTATGGATCCCCATTAGTTCCTGCCAAGGCAGCAGCTACTCTTCCTGGGGTTTATTATGGATCCCCATTAGTTCCTGTCAAGGCAGCAGCTACTCTTCCTGGGGTTTATTATGGATCCCCATTAGTTCCTTCCAAGGCAGCAGCTACTCTTCCTGGGGTTTATTATGGATCCCCATTAGTTATTGTCAAGGCAGCAGCTACTCTTCCTGGGGTTTATTGTGGATCCCCATTAGTTCCTGTCAAGGAAAGCAGCTACTCTTCCTGGGGTTTATTATGGATCCCCATTAGTTCCTGCCAAGGCAGCAGCAACTCTTCCTGGGGTTTATTATGGATCCCCATTATTTCCTGCCAAGGCAGCAGCTACTCTTCCTGGGGTTTATTATGGATCCCCATTAGTTCCTGCCAAGGCAGCAGCTACTCTTCCTGGGGTTTATTATGGATCCCCATTAGTGGCCCGTTCCTGTAGGTTCATGCTCTACAACATCCGCAGAGTACGACCCTGCCTCACACAGGAAGCTACTCTTCCCAGGCACTTGTCATCTCCCGTCTGGATTACTGCAACTTGTTGGCTGGGCTCCTGTGCCATTAAACCCCTACAACTCATCCAGAACGCTAGCCCGTCCTGGTGTTCAACCTTCCCAAGTTCTCTCACGTCACCCCGCTCCTCCGCTCTCTCCACTGGCTTCCAGTTGAAGCTCGCATCCGCTACAAGACCATGGTGCTTGCCTACGGAGCTGTGAGGGGAACGGCACCTCAGTACCTCCAGGCTCTGATCAGGCCCTACACCCAAATAAGGGCACTGCGTTCATCCACCTCTGGCCTGCTCGCCTCCCTACCACTGAGGAAGTACAGTTCCCGCTCAGCCCAGTCAAAACTGTTCGCTGCTCTGGCTCCCCAATGGTGGAACAAACTCCCTCATGACGCCAGGACAGCGGAGTCAATCACCACCTTCCGGAGACACCTGAAACCCCACCTCTTTAAGGAATACCTAGGATAGGATAAAGTAATCCTTCTCACCCCCCTTAAAATATGTAGATGCACTATTGTAAAGTGGCTGTTCCACTGGATGTCATAAGGTGAATGCACCAATTTGTAAGTCGCTCTGGATAAGAGCGTCTGCTAAATGACTTAAATGTAAATGTAAATGTAAATGTAGTTCCTGCCAAGGCAGCAGCTACTCTTCCTGGGGTCTATTATGGATCCCCATTAGTTCCTGCCAAGGCAGCAGCTACTCTTCCTGTGGTTTATTATGGATCCCCATTAGTTCCTTCCAAGGCAGCAGCTACTCTTCCCTGGGTTTATTATGGATCCCCATTAGTTCCTGTCAGGGCAGCAGCTACTCTTCCTGGGGTTTATTATGGATCCCCATTAGTTCCTGCCAAGGCAGCAGCTACTCTTCCTGGGGTTTATCGTGTGTGTGTGTATGTGTGTGTGTGTGTATGTGTGTGTGTGTGTGTGTATGTGTGTGTGTGTGTGCATGTGTCTGTGCCAATGGTTGTGTCTCTTAACAGTCCCCGCTGTTTCCATGAGGTGTATTTCTATCTGTTTTTGAAATCTGATTCTCCTGCTGCATCTATGTAGTATATGTAGTAGTTCTCCATGGCTCTATGTAGTACCGTTCACCTCCCATAGCCTGTTCTGGACTTGGGGACTGTGAAGAGACCTCTGGTGGCATGTCTTGTGGGGTTTGCATGGGTGTCTGAGCTGTGTGCCAGTAGTTCAAACAGACAGCTCGGTACATTCAACATGTCAATACCTCTCATAAATACAAGTAGTGATGAAGTCAATATCTCCTCCACTTTGACCCAGGAGAGATTGACATGCATATTATTAATATTAGCTCTGTGTATATCCAAGGGCCGTGCTGCCCTGTTCTGAGCCAATTGCAATTTTCCTAAGTCCCTCTGTGGCACCTGACCACACGACTGAACAGTAGTCCAGGTGTGACAAAACTAGATTCTGTAGGACCTGCCTTGTTGATAGGGTTGTTAAGAAGGAAGAAACGAGGGCCTGTAGGACCTGCCTTGTTGATAGTGTTATTAAGAAGGCAGAAACGAGGGCCTGTAGGACCTGCCTTGTTGATAGGGTTGTTAAGAAGGTGGAAACTATGGCCTGTAGGACCTGCCTTGTTGATAGTGTTGTTAAGAAGGTAGAAACTAGGACCTGCCTTGTTGATAGTGTTGTTAAGAACGTAGAAACTAGGGCCTGTAGGACCTGCCTTGTTGATAGTGTTGTTAAGAAGGTAGAAACTAGGGCCTGTAGGACCTGCCTTGTTGATAGTGCTGTTAAGAAGGTAGAAACTAGGGCTTGTAGGACATGCCTTGTTGATAGTGTTGTTAAGAAGGTAGAAACTAGGGCTTGTAGGTCATGCCTTGTTGATAGTGTTGTTAAGAAGGTAGAAACTAGGGCCTGTAGGACCTGCCTTGTTGATAGTGCTGTTAAGAAGGTAGAAACTAGGGTCTGTAGGGCCTGCCTTGTTGATAGTGCTGTTAAGAAGGTAGAAACTAGGGCCTGTAGGACCTGCCTTGTTGATAGTGTTGTTAAGAAGGTAGAAACTAGGACCTGTTGGACCTGCCTTGTTGATAGTGATGTTTAGAAGGTAGAAACTAGGACCTGCCTTGTTGATAGTGTTGTTAAGAAGGTAGAAACTAGGGCTTGTAGGACCTGCCTTGTTGATAGTGTTGTTAAGAAGGTAGAACCTAGGACCTGTAGGACCTGCCTTGTTGATAGTGATGTTTAGAAGGTAGAAACTAGGACCTGCCTTGTTGATAGTGATGTTTAGAAGGTAGAAACTAGGACCTGCCTTGTTGATAGTGATGTTTAGAAGGTAGAAACTAGGACCTGCTTTGTTGATAGTGTTGTTAAGAAGGTAGAAACTAGGGCTTGTAGGACCTGCCTTGTTGATAGTGATGTTTAGAAGGTAGAAACTAGGACCTGCCTTGTTGATAGTGATGTTTAGAAGGTAGAAACTAGGACCTGCCTTGTTGATAGTGTTGTTAAGAAGGTAGAAACTAGGGCTTGTAGGACCTGCCTTGTTGATAGTGTTGTTAAGAAGGTAGAATCTAGGACCTGTAGGACCTGCCTTGTTGATAGTGTTGTTAAGAAGGTAGAAACTAGGACCTGTAGGACCTGCCTTGTTCATAGTGTTATTAAGAAGGCAGAGTCGAGGGCCTGTAGGACCTGCCTTGTTGATAGTGATGTTTAGAAGGTAGAAACTAGGACCTGCCTTGTTGATAGTGTTGTTAAGAAGGTAGAAACTAGGGCTTGTAGGACCTGCCTTGTTGATAGTGTTGTTAAGAAGGTAGAAACTAGGACCTGTAGGACCTGCCTTGTTGATAGTGATGTTTAGAAGGTAGAAACTAGGACCTGCCTTGTTGATAGTGATGTTTAGAAGGTAGAAACTAGGACCTGCCTTGTTGATAGTGTTGTTAAGAAGGTAGAAACTAGGGCTTGTAGGACCTGCCTTGTTGATAGTGATGTTTAGAAGGTAGAAACTAGGACCTGCCTTGTTGATAGTGATGTTTAGAAGGTAGAAACTAGGACCTGCCTTGTTGATAGTGTTGTTAAGAAGGTAGAAACTAGGGCTTGTAGGACATGTCTTGTTGATAGTGTTGTTAAGAAGGTAGAAACTAGGGTCTGTAGGGCCTGCCTTGTTGATAGTGTTGTTAAGAAGGTAGAAACTAGGACCTGTAGGACCTGCCTTGTTGATAGTGCTGTTAAGAAGGTAGAAACTAGGGCCTGTAGGACCTGCCTTGATGATAGTGTTGTTAAGAAGGTAGAAACTAGGACCTGTTGGACCTGCCTTGTTGATAGTGCTGTTAAGAAGGTAGAAACTAGGGTCTGTAGGGCCTGCCTTGTTGATAGTGTTGTTAAGAAGGTAGAAACTAGGACCTGTAGGACCTGCCTTGTTGATAGTGCTGTTAAGAAGGTAGAAACTAGGACCTGTAGGACCTGCCTTGTTGATAGTGTTGTTAAGAAGGTAGAAACTAGGACCTGCCTTGTTGGTAGTGCGGTTAAGAAGGTAGACACTAGGGCCTGTAGGACCTGCCTTGTTGATAGTGTTGTTAAGAAGGTAGAAACTAGGGCCTGTAGGACCTGCCTTGTTGATAGTGTTGTTAAGAAGGTAGAAACTAGGGCCTGCCTTGTTGATAGTGTTGTTAAGAAGGTAGAAACTAGGGCCTGTAGGACCTGCCTTGTTGATAGTGTTGTTAAGAAGGTAAAAACTAGGGCCTGTAGGACCTGCCTTGTTGATAGTGTTGTTAAGAAGGTAGAAACTAGGGCCTGTAGGACCTGCCTTGTTGATAGTGTTGTTAAGAAGGTAGAAACTAGGGCCTGTAGGACCTGCCTTGTTGATAGTGCTGTTAAGAAGGTAGAAACTAGTTCCTGTAGGACCTGCCTTGTTGATAGTGATGTTAAGAAAGTAGAAACTAGGGCCTGTAGGACCTGCCTTGTTGATAGTGTTGTTAAGAAGGTAGAAACTAGGGCTTGTAGGACATGCCTTGTTGATAGTGTTGTTAAGAAGGTAGAAACTAGGGCTTGTAGGACATGCCTTGTTGATAGTGTTGTTAAGAAGGTAGAAACTAGGGCTTGTAGGACAGGCCTTGTTGATAGTGTTGTTAAGAAGGTAGAAACTAGGGCTTGTAGGACATGCCTTGTTGATAGTGTTGTTAAGAAGGTAGAAACTAGGGCCTGTAGGACCTGCCTTGATGATAGTGTTGTTAAGAAGGTAGAAACTAGGACCTGTTGGACCTGCCTTGTTGATAGTGCTGTTAACAAGGTAGAAACTAGGGTCTGTAGGGCCTGCCTTGTTGATAGTGTTGTTAAGAAGGTAGAAACTAGGACCTGTAGGACCTGCTTTGTTGATAGTGTTGTTAAGAAGGTAGAAACTAGGACCTGTAGGACCTGCCTTGTTGATAGTGTTGTTAAGAAGGTAGAAACTAGGACCTGCCTTGTTGGTAGTGCGGTTAAGAAGGTAGACACTAGGGCCTGTAGGACCTGCCTTGTTGATAGTGTTGTTAAGAAGGTAGAAACTAAGGCCTGTAGGACCTACCTTGTTGATAGTGTTGTTAAGAAGGTAGAAACTAGGACCTGCCTTGTTGAAAGTGTTGTTAAGAAGGTAGAAACTAGGGCCTGCCTTGTTGATAGTGTTGTTAAGAAGGTAGAAACTAGGACCTGTAGGACCTGCCTTGTTGATAGTGTTGTTAAGAAGGTAGAAAC
Organism: Oncorhynchus gorbuscha; assembly: GCF_021184085.1. NCBI lineage: Eukaryota > Metazoa > Chordata > Actinopteri > Salmoniformes > Salmonidae > Oncorhynchus > Oncorhynchus gorbuscha. The sequence continues at coordinate 64,896,496 of NC_060196.1, forward strand.
TAGGGCCTGTAGGACCTGCCTTGTTGATAGTGTTGTTAAGAAGGTAGAAACTAGGCCCTGCCTTGTTGATAGTGTTGTTAAGAAGGTAGAAACTAGGACCTGTAGGACCTGCCTTGTTGATAGTGTTGTTAAGAAGGTAGAAACTAGGGCCTGTCTTGTTGATAGTGTTGTTAAGAAGGTAGAAACTAGGGCCTGTAGGACCTGCCTTGTTGATAGTGCTGTTAAGAAGGTAGAAACTAGGGCCTGTAGGACCTGCCTTGTTGATAGTGCTGTTAAGAAGGTAGAAACTAGGGCCTGCAGTACCTGCCTTGTTGATAGTGCTGTTAAGAAGGTAGAAACTAGGGCCTGCAGTACCTGCCTTGTTGATAGTGCTGTTAAGAAGGTAGAAACTAGGGCCTGCAGTACCTGCCTTGTTGATAGTGCTGTTAAGAAGGTAGAAACTAGGGCCTGCAGTACCTGCCTTGTTGATAGTGTTGTTAAGAAGGTAGAAACTAGGGCCAGTAGGACCTGCCTTGTTGATAGTGCTGTTCAGAAGGTAGAGCAGCGCTTTATTATGGACAGACTTCTCCCCATCTTAGCTACTGTTGTATCAATATGTTTTGACCATGACAGTTTACAATCCAGGGTTACTCCAAGCAGTTTAGTCATCTCAACTGCCTCAATTTACACATTACAAGATTTAACTGAGGTTTAGGGTGTAGTGAATGATTTGTTCCAAATACAATGCTTTTAGTGTTAGAAATATTTAGGACTAACTTGTTCCTTGCCACCCATTCTGAAACTAACTGCAACTCTTTGTTAAGTGTTGTCATTTCAGTCGCAGTAATAGTTAACGTGTATAGTGTTGAGTCATCCGCATACATAGACACACTGGCTTTACTCAAAACCAGTGGCATGTCATTAGTAAAGATTGAACAAAGTAAAGGGCCTAAACAGCTGCCCTGGGGAATTCCTGATTCTACCTGGATAATGTTGAAGAGGCTTCCATTAAAGAACACCCTCTGTGTTCTGTTAGACAGGTAACTCTTTATCCACATTATAGCAGGGGGTGTAAATCCATAACACCCTCTGTGTTCTGTTAGACAGGTAACTCTTTATCCACATTATAGCAGGGGGTGTAAAGCCATAACACCCTCTGTGTTCTGTTAGACAGGTAACTCTTTATCCACATTATAGCAGGGGGTGTAAAGCTATAACAGCCTCTGTGTTCTGTTAGACAGGTAACTCTTTATCCACATTATAGTAGGAGGTGCCATAACACATATGTTTTTCCAGCAGCAGACTATGATCGATAATGTCAAAAGCTACACTGAAGTCTAACAAGATGCGAACAATCCACTTTCAAACTTGTATTTGGACTTAGACAAAGTCTAGTCGACAGAGATGGACGCCGACAGAGATGGCTGCCGACAGAGATGGCCGCCTTGCTTCGCGTTCCTAGGAAACTATGCAGTTTTTAGTTTTTTTACGTGTTATTTCTTACATTAGTACCCAGGTCATCTTAGGTTTCATTACATACAGTCGAGAAGAACTACTGAATATAAGATCAGCGTCAACTCACCATCAGTACGACCAAGAATATGTTTTTCGCGATGCGGATCCTGTGTTCTGCCTTTCAAACAGGACAACGGAATGGATCCTATGCAGCGACCCAATAAAACTACTCTGAAGAAGAGGGAAACGAGGCGGCCTTCTGGTCAGACTCCGGAGACGGGCACATCGTGCACCACTCCCTAGCATTCTTCTCGCCAATGTCCAGTCTCTTGACAACAAGGTTGACGAAATCCGAGCAAGGGTAGCATTCCAGAGGGACATCAGAGACTGTAACGTTCTTTGCTTCACGGAAACATGGCTCACTGGAGAGACGCTATCGGAGGCGGTGCAGTCAGCGGGTTTCTCCACGCATCGCGCCGACAGAAACAAACATCTTTCTGGTAAGAAGAGGGGCGGGGGCGTATGCCTTATGGCTAACGAGACATGGTGTGATGAAAGAAACATACAGGAACTCAAATCCTTCTGTTCACCTGATTTAGAATTCCTCACAATCAAATGTAGACCGCATTATCTACCAAGAGAATTCTCTTCGATTATAATCACAGCCGTATATATCCCCCCCCAAGCAGTCACATCGATGGCTCTGAACGAACTTTATTTGACTCTTTGCAAACTGGTAACCATTTATCCGGAGGCTGCATTCATTGTAGCTGGGGATTTTAACAAGGCTAATCTGAAAACAAGACTCCCTAAATTTTATCAGCATATCGATTGCGCAACCAGGGGTGGGAAAACCTTGGATCATTGTTACTCTAACTTCCACGACACATATAAGGCCCTGCCCCGCCCCCCTTTCGGAAAAGCTGACCACGACTCCATTTTGTTGATCCCTGCCTACAGACAGAAACTAAAACAAGAGGCTCCCACGCTGAGGTCTGTCCAACGCTGGTCCGACCAAGCTGACTCCACACTCCAAGACTGCTTCCATCACATGGACTGGGATATGTTTCGTATTGCCTCAGATAACAATATTGACGAATGCACTGATTCGGTGTGCGAGTTCATTAGAACGTGCGTTGAAGATGTCGTTCCCATAGCAAAATTCCCTAACCAGAAACCCTGGATTGATGGCAGCATTCGCGTGAAACTGAAAGCGCGAACCACTGCTTTTAATCAGGGCAAGGTGACTGGTAACATGACCGAATACAAACAGTGCAGCTATTCCCTCCGCAAGGCTATCAAACAAGCTAAGCGTCAGTACAGAGACAAAGTAGAATCTCAATTCAACGGCTCAGACACAAGAGGCTGCACTGTCTACAGTGAATCACGGACTACAAGAAGAAATTCAGCCCAGTCACGGACCAGGATGTCTTGCTCCCAGGCAGACTAAATAACTTTTTTGCCCGCTTTGAGGACAATACAGTGCCACTGACACGGCCTGCAACGAAAACATGCGGTCTCTCCTTCACTGCAGCCGAGGTGAGTAAGACATTTAAACGTGTTAACCCTCGCAAGGCTGCAGTCCCAGATGGCATCCCCAGCTGCGCCCTCAGAGCATGCGCAGACCAGCTGGCCGGTGTGTTTACAGACATATTCAATCAATCCCTATACCAGTCTGCTGTTCCCACATGCTTCAAGAGGGCCACCATTGTTCCTGTTCCCAAGAAAGCTAAGGTAACTGAGCTAAACGACTACCGCCCCGTAGCACTCACTTCCGTCATCATGAAGTGCTTTGAGAGACTAGTCAAGGACCATATCACCACCACCCTACCTGACACCCTAGACCCACTCCAATTTGCTTACCGCCCAAATAGGTCCACAGAAGATGCAATCTCAACCACACTGCACACTGCCCTAACCCATCTGGACAAGAGGAATAGCTATGTGAGAATGCTGTTCATCGACTACAGCTCGGCATTCAACACCATAGTACCCTCCAAGCTCGTCATCAAGCTCGAGACCCTGGGTCTCGACCCCGCCCTGTGCAACTGAGTACTGGACTTCCTGACGGGCCGCCCCCAGGTGGTGAGGGTAGGCAACAACATCTCCTCCCTGCTGATCCTCAACACTGGGGCCCCACAAGGGTGCGTTCTGAGCCCTCTCATGTACTCCCTGTTCACCCACGACTGCGTGGCCACGCACGCCTCCAACTCAATCATCAAGTTTGCGGACAACACAACAGTGGTAGGCTTGATTACCAACAACGACGAGACGGCCTACAGGGAGGAGGTGAGGGCCCTCGGAGTGTGGTGTCAGGAAAATAACCTCACACTCAACGTCAACAAAACTAAGGAGATGATTGTGGACTTCAGGAAACAGCAGAGGGAACACCCCCCTATCCACATCGATGTAACAGTAGTGGAGAGGGTAGCAAGTTTTAAGTTCCTCGGCATACACATCACAGACAAACTGAATTCACAGACAGCATTGTGAAGAAGGCGCAGCAGCGCATCTTCAACCTCAGGAGGCTGAAGAAATTTGGCTTGTCACCAAAAGCACTCACGAACTTCTACAGATGCACAATCGAGAGCATCCTGGCGGGCTGTATCACCGCCTGGTACGGCAACTGCTCCGCCCTCAACCGTAAGGCTCTCCAGAGGGTAGTGAGGTCTGCACAACGCATCACCGGGGGCAAACTACCTGCCCTCCAGGACACCTACACCACCCGATGTTACAGGAAGGCCATAAAGATCATCAAGGACATCAACCACCCGAGCCACTGCCTGTTCACCCCGCTATCATCCAGAAGGCGAGGTCAGTACAGGTGCATCAAAGCTGGGACCGAGAGACTGAAAAACAGCTTCTATCTCAAGGCCATCAGACTGTTAAACAGCCACCACTAACATTGAGTGGCTGCTGCCAACACACTGTCATTGACACTGACCCAACTCCAGCCACTTTAATAATGGGAATTGATGGGAAATGATGTAAATATATCACTAGCCACTTTAAACAATGCTACCTTATATAATGTTACTTACCCTACATTATTCATCTCATATGCATATGTATATACTGTACTCTACATCATCGACTGTGGTCCTGTGTAGCTCAGTTGGTAGAGCATGGCGCTTGTAACGCCAGGGTAGTGGGTTCGATCCCCGGGACCACCCATACGTAGAATGTATGCACACATGACTGTAAGTCGCTTTGGATAAAAGCGTCTGCTAAATGGCATATATTATTATTATTATATATTATCGACTGCATCCTTATGTAACACATGTATCACTAGCCACTTTAACTATGCCACTTTGTTTACTTTGTCTACACACTCATCTCATATGTATATACTGTACTCGATACCATCTACTGTATGCTGCTCTGTACCATCACTCATTCATATATCCTTATGTACATGTTCCTTATCCCTGTCATGCAGGTGAAAGAGGACCCAAAAGCGACTTAACAGAAACAGAGTTTATTTAAATCCAAACAGGGAATAACAAAAATCCTCTAGTCTGTAGAGGGGAATAACTAGAGAAGCGGCCACAGACTGCAGGTCGCTTCGGGTAGGCGCAGGCCGTAGTTGATAGAGCCACCTGCTCACACGCAGCATCTGATGAAGGCAAAAAACACGACAGGACAGGGCGAAACACAATCACAGCATGGTGAATACAAAACAAGGAACCGACGGGACAGGAACGGATCACAAAGGAATAAATAGGGACTCTAATCAGGGGAAAGGATCGGGAACAGGTGTGGGAAGACTAAATGATGATTAGGGGAATAGGAACAGCTGGGAGCAGGAACGGAACGATAGAGAGAAGAGAGAGCGAGAGAGTGAGAGAGGGAGGGGGAGAGAGAGGGATAGAAGGAGGGAAAGAACCAAATAAGACCAGCAGAGGGAAACGAATAGCATGGGGAGCACAGGGACAAGACATGATAATAAATGACAAACATGACAATCCCCTTACACTGTGTATAAGACAGTAGTTTTGGAATTGTTAGTGAGATGACTTGTTGGTTATCACTGCATTGCCGGAACTAGAAGCACAAGCATTTCGCGACACTCGCATTAACATCTGCTAACCATGTGTACGTGACAAATAAAATTTGATTTGATTTGAGACGCGAACAATCCACTTTCAAACTTGCGACGTATTTGGATTTAGACATAGAGATATAACTATAAACAAACAAACAATTCACGCAGGTCAGAGGTCAGAGTCTGGCAGTTGGGTGTCAAGTGAGCTCGGGATCTGGCACCTGAGGTTCCTGTCAAACTTTTTCATTCATACAAATAAATAGTCCTGTGTGGCTCTGACCATGGCACTTCAAATGTCAGGATTGTGAGTTTAATTCCCAGTGGGGACACTATACATACACACTATACATACACACTATACATACACACTATACATACACACTATACATACACACTATACATACACACACTACATACACACACTACATACACACTACATATATATATATATATATATATAAGTGTCTGCTAAATGGTGTATTTTCTCTCTCTGTCTGTCTGTCTGTCTCTGTCTGTCTGTCTGTCTGTCTGTCTGTCTGTCTGTCTGTCTGTCTGTCTGTCTGTCTGTCTGTCTGTCTGTCTGTCTGTCTGTCTGTCTGTCTGTCTGTCTGTCTGTCTGTCTGTCTGTCTGTCTGTCTGTCTGTCTGTCTGTCTGTCTGTCTGTCTGTCTGTGTTTAAAGAGTACTTCTCCCAGCACCTTGGTGAATACGAGAAGGTCCTGGCAGCTCTGGAGGACCTCAACATGACAATACTGAAGGCTATGGACAAGACCAAGAAGGTAGGTCACCTCTAGGACTCTACTGGACACCTGCCATTTACATCTGGAGAAGTGGTTATGGGCAACAGACATATACAAGCAAAATGTGGCCCCAGAGGATGTTCCCAAAGCGGTCCTCGATGGTAAAAAAAAGGGCGATTATACATACAGTATATTTCCTTCCATGCACTACAAACTCCTACGTTAAAAGCCTGTTTTCTCCAATAACAACATATCAAATTACTGCCTCCGGAAAAGACAGAGGAACTGACAGAGGGACACACATTTCACCTTTATTTAACCAGGTAGTATTGTGTATTGATACACAATACATGTGTATTGAGGGGAGGACAGACAGGTGTTTTTAGGGGAGGGACAGACAGGTGTATTGAGGAGAAACAGACAGGTGTATTGAGGAGAAACAGACAGGTGATTTTAGGGGATTGACAGACAGGTGTTTTTAAGGGAGGGACAGACAGGTGTATTGATGGGAGGGACAGACAGGTGTATTGATAGGAGGGACAGACGGGTGTATTGATAGGAGGGACAGACTGGTGTTTTTAGGTGAGGGACAGATGGGTGTATTGATAGGAGGGACAGACTGGTGTTTTTAGGGGAGGGACAGACAGGTGTTTTTAGGGGAGGGACAGACGGGTGTTTTAAGGGAGGGACAGACGGGTTTTTAAGGGAGGGACAGACAGGTGTTTTTAGGGGAGGGACAGATGGGTGTTTTAAGGGAGGGACAGACAGGTGTATTGATGGGAGGGACATACAGCTGTTTTTAGGGGAGGGACATACAGGTGTTTTTAGGGGAGGGACATACAGGTGTTTTTAGGGGAGGGACATACAGGTGTTTTTAGGGGAGGGACAGACAGGTGTTTTTAAGGGAGGGACAGACAGGTGTTTTAGGGGAGGGACAGACAGGTGTATTGATGGGAGGGACATACAGGTGTATTGATGGGAGGGACAGACGGGTGTATTGATAGGAGGGACAGACTGGTGTTTTTAGGGGAGGGACATACAGGTGTTTTTAGGGGAGGGACATACAGGTGTTTTTAGGGGAGGGACAGACAGGTGTTTTAGGGGAGGGACAGACAGGTGTTTTTAGGGGAGGGACATACAGGTATTTTTAGGGGAGGGACATACAGGTGATTTTAGGGGAGGGACAGACAGGTGTTTTTAGGGGAGGGACAGACAGGTGTTTTTAGGGGAGGGACATACAGGTGTTTTTAGGGGAGGGACAGACAGGTGTTTTAGGGGAGGGACAGACAGGTGTTTTTAAGGGAGGGACAGACAGGTGTATTGATGGGAGGGACATACAGGTGTATTGATGGGAGGGACAGACGGGTGTATTGATAGGAGGGACAGACTGGTGTTTTTAGGTGAGGGACAGACTGGTGTTTTAGGGGAAGGACAGACGGGTGTATTGATAGGAGGGACAGACTGGTGTTTTTAGGGGAGGGACAGACTGGTGTTTTAGGGGAAGGACAGACTGGTGTTATTAGGGGAGGGACAGACTGGTGTTTTAGGGGAAGGACAGACTGGTGTTATTAGGGGAAGGACAGACGGGTGTATTGATAGGAGGGACAGACTGGTGTTTTAGGGGAGGGACAGACGGGTGTATTGATAGGAGGGACAGACTGGTGTTTTAGGGGAGGGACAGACCGGTGTTTTAGGGGAGGGACAGACAGGTGTTATTCGGGGAAGGACAGACTGGTGTTTTTAGGGGAGGGACAGACAGGTGTTTTTAGGGGAGGGACAGACAGGTGTTTTTAGGGGAGGGACAGACAGGTGTTTTTAGGGGAGGGACAGACTGGTGTTTTTAGGGGAGGGACAGACAGGTGTTTTTAGGGGAGGGACAGACTGGTGTTTTTAGGGGAGGGACAGACTGGTGTTTTTAGGGGAGGGACAGACAGGTGTTTTTAGGGGAGGGACAGACAGGTGTTTTTAGGGGAGGGACAGACAGGTGTTTTTAGGGAGGGACAGACAGGTGTTTTTAGGGGGGGAGGGACAGACAGGTGTTTTTAGGGGAGGGACAGACAGGTGTTTTTAGGGGAGGGACAGACAGGTGTTTTTAGGGGAGGGACAGACAGGTGTTTTTGGGGAGGGACAGACAGGTGTTTTTAGGGGAGGGACAGACAGGTGTTTTTAGGGGAGGGACAGACAGGTGTTTTTGACTGAAGGGAACAGAAGCAGTATTTATCCCGAACATATGACACACCTGCTGCCACATTGTGAACATGTTCTCAGCACACTCAACTATGAAATGGAAAGTAATGGGATTCAGAGACGAGATTTAAGGGTTAGAGGATAGAGGATATAGATGATAGGGGTTAGTGGATATGGGATGGAGGATAGAGGTTAGAGAATAGGGGTTAGAGGATAGGGTTTAGAGGATAGGGGATAGGGTTTAGAGGATAGGGGTTAGAGGATAGGGGTTAAAGGATAGGGGTTAGAGGATAGGGGTTAGAGGATAGGGTTTAGAGGATAGGGGATAGGGTTTAGAGGATAGGGGTTAGAGGATAGGGGTTAAAGGATAGGGGTTAGAGGATATGGGATGGAGGATAGAGGTTAGAGAATAGGGGTTAGAGGATAGGGTTTAGAGGATAGGGATGGATAGGGTTTAGAGGATAGGGGTTAGAGGATAGGGGTTAAAGGATAGGGTTAGAGGATAGGGATGGAGGATAGAGGTTAGAGAATAGGGGTTAGAGGATAGGGTTTAGAGGATAGGGGTTAAAGGATAGGGGTTAGAGGATAGGGGTTAGTGGATATGGGATGGAGGATAGAGGTTAGAGAATAGGGGTTAGAGGATAGGGTTTAGAGGATAGGGGTTAAAGGATAGGGGTTAGAGGATAGGGGTTAAAGGATAGGGGTTAGAGGATAGGGGTTAGAGGATAGGGTTTAGAGGATAGGGATAGGGTCTAGAGGATAGGGGTTAGAGGATAGGGGATAGAGGATAGGGGTTAGAGGATAGGGGTTAGAGGATAGAGGATATAGATGATAGGGGTTAGTGGATATGGGATGGAGGATAGGGGATAGAGGATAGGGTTTAGAGGATAGGGGATAGGGTTTAGAGAATAGGGGTTAGAGGATAGGGGTTAGAGGATAGGGGTTAGAGGATAGGGGTTAGAGGATAGGGGTTAGAAGATAGGGGTTAGAGGATAGGGGTTAGAGGATAGAGGTTAGATGATAGGGGTTAGAGGATAGGGGTTAGGATAGGGGTTAGGGATAGAGGATAGAGATGATAGGGGTTAGAGGATAGAGGTTAGAGGATAGAGGATAGGGGTTAGAGGATAGGGGTTAGAAGATAGAGGATAGAGGATAGGGGTTAGAGGATAGAGGTTAGAGGATAGAGGATAGGGGTTAGAGGATAGAGGTTAGAAGATCGAGGATAGGGGTTAGAGAGTAGGGGTTAGAAGATCGAGGATAGGGATTTAGAGGATAGAGGATAGGGGTTAGAGGATAGGGTTTAGAGGATAGAGGTTAGAGGAAAGGGGATAGGGGTTAGAGCATAGAGGATAGGGGTTAGAGGATAGGGGATAGAGCATGGGTGTCAAACTCTGGCCCGTGGGCCAAATTTGGCCCGCGGGGTAATTATATTTGGCCCACGAGACAATACCAAATTACTACTAGAGCTGGCCCGCCGGTATTATACAGCGCATTCACCACTAATACTACGAATCCCATAATGCTCTGCTGTTTTTGCGCGTTTATCAGGACAGGACCCAGAAACGCTCTCTCCTCTGTGACAGTAGTCATAGCAACATAGACGCTACAACTGTCAGCGAGCTAACCCTTCCCAAAAATGGCGAAAAGAAAGGCAGAAAACAGGAGCTTTCTGGACAAGTGGGAGGCAGAATATCTGTTTACATATGTAAAAGACAAACCTGTTTGTCTTGTTTGTGGAGTCAACGTGGCTGTAAGTAAGGAGTACAACATTAGACGACACTATGAAACGAAACACCATTTCAAATACAAGGACCTGGACATGACTCAAAGGAGCTAGAAAGTAGAGGAGATGAAAAGAAGTTTGGTTTCACAACAGAATATGTTTAAAAAAGCCACATCACAAAGCGAGGCTGCTGTAAAGGCTAGTTATATAGTGGCAGCAGAGATCGCAAAATCAGCCCGGCCCTTTAATGAGGGAGAGTTCATGAAAAAGTGCATGATGAAGGTTTGTGACCTCGTATGCCCAGAGAAAAAACAAGCATTTTCAAACGTGAGCCTGAGCAGGAACACAGTAGCTGATCGCACATGTGATCTTGCCACCAATCTGTATGACCAGCTGATGGAAAAGGGAAAAGATTTTGTTGCGTTCTCCCTCGCTGTAGATGAGAGCTGCGACGCATCTGATACTGCTCAGCTGTCAGTCTTCATCCGTGGAGTGGACTCAAATCTGTGTTTTACGGAGGAGCTATTAGGATTCAAATCAATGCATGGCACAACCACAGGAAAGGAAATCTTTGAGGTTTCCAAATGTGTAACTGAAATAAAGCTGCCGTGGGATAAACTCGTTGGATTAACGACAGATGGTGCGCCAGCGATGTGCGGTAAAAAGAGTGGACTGGTGGGCATGGTTCGGGAGAAGATGTGGGAAGAGTACTGTGCAGGTGAGCTAACTGTTTACCACTGCATCATACATCAGGAAGCACTGTGTGCCAAAGCCCTAAAAGATGGAACATGTTATGACCACAGGAACACAGGTAGTTAACTTTATAAGAGCCAAAAGTCTAAATCACCGCCAGTTTAAATCTTTTCTGGAGGAGTGTGGTTCGGAATACGCAGACGTGCCGTATCACACAGAGGTTGAGATGGCTAAGCAGAGGAAAAGTACTGAACAGATGTTTCGAGCTGCCTGAGGAAATATGTCAATTCCTGGAAACCAAAGGGAAGGATACAGCAGAGCCCCGGGAGCAAAAGTTCCTGTGTGAGCTGGCCTTTCTCTGTGACATCTCGAGCCATCTCGATGCGCTGAACCTGCAGCTTCAGGGGCGGGGGCGCATCATCACATACATGTACGCTGCAGTGAGGGCCTTCAAAACTAAACTGTGCCTGTGGGAGAATCAGATGCTGCAAGGAAACCCTTGCCATTTTCCCTGCTGCCAATCCATAAAAGCGCAGATCTCTACCGCCGTGTTCCCATGCGCACAGTTTGCTGAAAAACTCAGTGTTCTCGCTGCTGAGTTTAGCCGGCGATTTGCCGACTTCGATGCCCAGAAATGCAAGTTTGAACTGCTTAATAATCCCTTCGCAGTTGATGTGGAAAATGCACCAACCAACATCCAAATGGAGCTGATTGAACTCCAGTGCAACGACACGCTGAAGTCAAAGTATGATGCTGTGGGCGCCGCACAGTTTCCACGGTTCATCCCTGACACAATGCCTCAGCTCCGCACCCAAGCTGCTCAGATGCTCCATGTTCGGCAGCACTTATCTATGCGAGCAACTTTTCTCCTCGATGAAGATGACCAAAACAACTCACAGGAGACGTCTGACTGATGAACATCGCTCGATACTGAGGATTTCTTCAGCTCAGAGCTTGAGCCCAGACATTGATGAACTAGCATCCAAGAAGAGATGCCAGGTATCTGGCTTGGGCACATCAGATTAGACCAGTGTGCAATAATTAACGTTTTCTTGCTACAAGGCATGGGCTTGAATGGTTGATTGATTTATTATCATTTTATTTGTAAAATTATTAGCCAGTGGAAAAAGTTTATTTTGGTATTTAAATCAGAGGGCTGCAAATAGAAAAGAGGCATACAATTTTTATTTCAATGTTATTTAATAAATGAATGCCATTGATGTGTTTTTTCATTTGAAATTCGATTTTGCATGTCTCCACTATTAAATGATATATTGTATGGTAATAAGCGATGCTTGTTCCATATTCAATGTTAAAGCAAAACTTGTTTGGGTCCATATTAAAAGGTTAATTTGTTCAATGTTGGCCCGTGACTTTGTTCAGTTTTTACATTTTTGGCCCACTGGGTATTTGAGTTTGACACCCCTGGGATAGAGGATAGGGGTTAGAGGATAGGGGTTAGAGGATAGAGGATAGGGGTTAGAGGATAGGGGTTAGAGGATAGGGGTTAGAGGATAGGGGTTAGAGGATAGGGGTTAGAGGATAGGGGTTAGAGGATAGGGGATAGAGGATAGGGGATAGAGGATAGGGGATAGAGGATAGGGGTTAGAGGATAGGGGATAGAGGATAGGGGATAGAGGATAGGGGATAGAGGATAGAGGTTAGGGGTTAGAGGATAGGGGTTAGAGGATAGGGGTTAGAGGATAGGGGTTAGAGGATAGAGGATAGAGGATAGGGGTTAGAGGATAGGGGATAGAGGATAGGGGATAGAGGATAGGGGTTAGAGGATAGGGGTTAGAGGATAGGGGATAGAGGATAGATGATAGGGGTTAGAGGATAGGGGTTAGAGGATAGGGGTTAGAGGATAGAGGATAGGGGTTAGAGGATAAGGATTAGAGGATAGAGGATAGGGATTAGAGGATAGAGGATAGGGGTTAGAGGATAGAGGATAGGGGTTAGAGGATAGGGATTAGAGGATAGAGGATAGGGATTAGAGGATAGAGGATAGGGGTTAGAGGATAGAGGATAGGGGTTAGAGGATAGAGGATAGGGGTTAGAGGATAGGGATTAGAGGATAGAGGATAGGAGTTAGAGGATAGGGGTTAGAGGATAGGGGTTAGAGGATAGGGGTTAGAGGATAGAGGATAGAGGATAGAGGATAGGGGTTAGAGGATAGGGGATAGAGGATAGGGGATAGAGGATAGGGGATAGGGGTTAGAGGATAGAGGTTAGAGGATAGGGGTTAGAGGATAGGGGTTAGAGGATAGAGGATAGAGGATAGGGGTTAGAGGATAGAGGATAGAGGATAGGGGTTAGAGGATAGGGGATAGAGGATAGGGGATAGAGGATAGGGGTTAGAGGATAGGGGTTAGAGGATAGGGGTTAGAGGATAGGGGTTAGAGGATAGAGGATAGAGGATAGGGGTTAGAGGATAGGGGATAGAGGATAGAGGATAGAGGATAGGGATTAGAGGATAGAGGATAGGGGTTAGAGGATAGAGGATAGGGGTTAGAGGATAGAGGATAGGGGTTAGAGGATAGGGATTAGAGGATAGAGGATAGGGATTAGAGGATAGAGGATAGGGGTTAGAGGATAGAGGATAGGGGTTAGAGGATAGAGGATAGGGGTTAGAGGATAGGGATTAGAGGATAGAGGATAGGGGTTAGAGGATAGAGGATAGGGGTTAGAGGATAGAGGATAGGGGTTAGAGGATAGAGGATAGGGGTTAGAGGATAGAGGAGAGGGGTTAGAGGATAGGGATTAGAGGATAGAGGATAGGGGTTAGAGGATAGAGGATAGAGGATAGGGGTTAGAGGATAGGGGTTAGAGGATAGAGGATAGGGGTTAGAGGATAGAGGATAGAGGATAGGGGTTAGAGGATAGGGATTAGAGGATAGAGGATAGGGGTTAGAGGATAGAGGATAGGGGTTAGAGGATAGAGGATAGGGGTTAGAGGATAGAGGATAGGGGTTAGAGGATAGGGATTAGAGGATAGAGGATAGGGGTTAGAGGATAGAGGATAGAGGATAGGGGTTAGAGGATAGGGGTTAGAGGATAGAGGATAGGGGTTAGAGGATAGAGGATAGAGGATAGGGGTTAGAGGATAGGGGTTAGAGGATAGAGGATAGGGGTTAGAGGATAGAGGATAGGGGTTAGAGGATAGAGGATAGAGGATAGGGGTTAGAGGATAGGGGATAGAGGATAGAGGATAGGGGTTAGAGGATAGAGGATAGGGGTTAGAGGATAGAGGATAGAGGATAGGGGTTAGAGGATAGGGGATATGGGATAGAGGATAGGGGTTAGAGGATAGGGGTTAGAGGATAGGGGTTAGAGGATAGAAGATAGAGGATAGGGGATAGAGGATAGGGGATAGAGGATAGGGGTTAGAGGATAGGGTTTAGAGGATAGAAGATAGAGGATAGGGGATAGAGGATAGGGGTTAGAGGATAGGGTTTAGAGGATAGAGGATAGGGTTTAGAGGATAGGGGTTAGAGGATAGGGGATAGAGGATAGGGGTTAGAGGATAGGGTTTAGAGGATAGAGGATAGGGTTTAGAGGATAGGGGATGATATGGGATGTAAGGGTTGGTTCCTCTCTCCTTCAGGACTATCAGGAAGCCACACACCTGGAGCAGTTCGTGACACGCTTCCTGTTAAAAGAGACAACCAATCAGCTCCACTCGCTGCAGAGCTCCCTGGAATGTGCCATGGAGACCACGGCCGAGCAAACCCGTCAGGAGAGGCAAGTCTTCTCTTCTCCTCTCTTCTCCTCTCATCTCCTCTCTTCTCATCTTCTCCTCTCCTCTCTTCTCATCTCCTCTCATCTCTTCTCCTCTCTTCTCTCTCTTCTCCTCTCTTCTCCTCTCCTCTCCTCTCCTCTCCTCTCCCTCTCCTCCCTCTCCTCTCCTCTCTCTCTCCTCTCCTCTCCTCTCCTCTCCTCTCCTCTCCTCTCCTCTCCTCATCTCTTCTCTTCTTTTCTCCTCTCCTCTCCTCTCCTCTCCTCTCTTCTCTTCTCTTCTCTTCTCCTCTCTTCTCCTCTCTTCTCCTCTCTTCTCTTGCCCTCTCTTCTCCTCTCTTCTCTTCTCTTCCTCTCTCTTCTCCTCTCTTCTCTTCTCTTCTCTTCCCCTCTTCTCTCTCCTCTCTTCTCCCTTCTTCTCCTTCCTCTCTTGCCCTCTCTTTTCATCTCTCTCTTCTCTTCCCCTATCTTCTCTTCTCCTCTCTTCCCCTCCTCTCTTCGTCTTCTCTCTTGTCCTCTCTTCTTTTCCCATCTTCTCCTCTCTTCTCTTATCCTCTCTTCTCTCTTCTCTTCTCCTGTCTTCTCTTCCCCTCCCTCTCTTCTCTTCTTCTCTCTTGTCCTCTCTTCTCTTCCCATCTTCTCCTCTCTTCTCTTATCCTCTCTTCTCCTCTTCTCTTCTCCTGTCTTCTCTTCCCCTCTCCTCTCTTCTCTTCTCTTCTTCTCTCTTCTCTTCCCATATTCTCCTCTCTTCTCTTCTCTCCTCTCTTATCTTATCCGCTCTTCAAATCAAATCAAATCAAATTTATTTATATAGCCCTTCGTACATCAGCTGATATCTCAAAGTGCTGTACAGAAACCCAGCCTAAAACCCCAAACAGCAAACAATGCAGGTGTAAAAGCATGGTGGCTAGGAAAAACTCCCTAGAAAGGCCAAAACCTAGGAAGAAACCTAGAGAGGAACCGGGCTATGTGGGGTGGCCAGTCCTCTTCTGGCTATGCCAGGTAGAGATTATAACAGAACATGACCAAGATGTTCAAATGTTCATAAATGACCAGCATGGTCAAATAATAATAAGGCAGAACAGTTGAAACTGGAGCAGCAGCACAGTCAGGTGGACTGGGGACAGCAAGGAGCCATCATGTCAGGTAGTCCTGGGGCACGGTCCTAGGGCTCAGGTCCTCCGAGAGAGAGAAAGAAAGAGAGAATTAGAGAGAGCATATGTGGGGTGGCCAGTCCTCTTCTGGCTGTGCCGGGTGGAGATTATAACAGAACGTGGCCAAGATGTTCAAATGTTCATAAATGACCAGCATGGTTGAATAATAGTAAGGCAGAACAGTTGAAACTGGAGCAGGAGCATGGCCAGGTGGACTGGGGACAGCAAGGAGTCCTCATGTCAGGTAGTCCTGGGACATGGTCCTAGGGCCCAGGCCAGTTGAAACTGGAGCAGCAGCATGGCCAGGTGGACTGGGGACAGCAAGGAGTCAGCATGTCAGGTAGTCCTGGGGCATGGTCCTAGGGCTCAGGTCCTCCGAGAGAGAGAAAGAAAGAGAGAAGGGGAGAATTAGAGAACGCACACTTAGATTCACACAGGACACCGAATAGGACAGGAGAAGTACTCCAGATAAACAAACTGACCCTAGCCCCCCGACACATAAACTACTGCAGCATAAATACTGGAGGCTGAGACAGGAGGGGTCAGGAGACACTGTGGCCCCATCCGAGGACACCCCCGGACAGGGCCAAACAGGAAGGATATAACCCCACCCACTTTGCCAAAGCACAGCCCCCACACCACTAGAGGGAAATCTTCAACCACCAACTTACCATCCTGAGACAAGGCCGAGTATAGGCCACAAAGATCTCCGACACGGTAAAACCCAAGGGGGGAGGAAACCCAGACAGGCCGACCACAACAGTGAATCAACCCACCCAGGTGACGCACCCCCCAGGGACGGCACGAGAGAGCCCCAGCAAGCCAGTGACTCAGCCCCGTAACAGGGTTAGAGGCAGAGAATCCCAGTGGAAAAGGGGAACCGGCCAGGCAGAGACAGCAAGGGCGGTTCGTTGCTCCAGAGCCTTTCCGTTCACCTTCCCACTCCTGGGCCAGACTACACTCAATCATATGACCCACTGAAGAGATGAGTCTTCAGTAAAGACTTAAAGGTTGAGACCGAGTTTGCGTCTCTGACATGGGTAGGCAGACCGTTCCATAAAAATGGAGCTCTATAGGAGAAAGCCCTGCCTCCAGCTGTTTGCTTAGAAATTCTAGGGACAATTAGGAGGCCTGCGTCTTGTGACCGTAGCGTACGTGTAGGTATGTACGGCAGGACCAAATCAGAGAGGTAGGTAGGAGCAAGCCCATGTAATGCTTTGTAGGTTAGCAGTAAAACCTTGAAATCAGCCCTTGCTTTGACAGGAAGCCAGTGTAGAGAGGCTAGCACTGGAGTAATATGATCAAATTTTTTGGTTCTAGTCAGGATTCTAGCAGCCGTATTTAGCACTAACTGAAGTTTATTTAGTGTTTTATCCGGGTAGCCGGAAAATAGAGCATTGCAGTAGTCTAACCTAGAAGTGACAAAAGCATGGATTAATTTTTCTGCATCATTTTTGGACAGAAAGTTTCTGATTTTTGCAATGTTACGTAGATGGAAAAAAGCTGTCCTCGAAATGGTCTTGATATGTTCTTCAAAAGAGAGATCAGGGTCCAGAGTAACGCCGAGGTCCTTCACAGTTTTATTTGAGACGACTGTACAACCATTAAGATTAATTGTCAGATTCAACAGAAGATCTCTTTGTTTCTTGGGACCTAGAACAAGCATCTCTGTTTTGTCCGAGTTTAATAGTAGAAAGTTTGCAGCCATCCACTTCCTTATGTCTGAAACACAGGCTTCTAGTGAGGGCAATTTTGGGGCTTCACCATGTTTCATTGAAATGTACAGCTGTGTGTCATCCGCATAGCAGTGAAAGTTTACATTATGTTTTCGAATAACATCCCCAAGAGGTAAAATATATAGTGAAAACAATAGTGGTCCTAAAACAGAACCTTGAGGAACACCGAAATGTACAGTTGATTTGTCAGAGGACAAACCATTCACAGAGACAAACTGATATCTTTCCGACAGATAAGACCTAAACCAGGCCAGAACATGTCCGTGTAGACCAATTTGGGTTTCCAATCTCTCCAAAATAATGTGGTGATCGATGGTATCAAAAGCAGCACTAAGGTCTAGGAGCACGAGGACAGATGCAGAGCCTCGGTCCGATGCCATCAAAATGTCATTTACCACCTTCACAAGTGCCGTCTCAGTGCTATGATGGGGTCTAAAACCAGACTGAAGCATTTCGTATACATTGTTTGTCTTCAGGAAGGCAGTGAGTTGCTGCGCAACAGCCTTCTCTAAAATCTTTGAGAGGAATGGAAGATTCGATATAGGCCGATAGTTTTTTATATTTTCTGGGTCAAGGTTTGGCTTTTTCAAGAGAGGCTTTATTACTGCCACTTTTAGTGAGTTTGGTACACATCCAGTGGATAGAGAGCCGTTTATTATGTTCAACATAGGAGGGCCAAGCACAGGAAGCAGCTCTTTCAGTAGTTTAGTTGGAATAGGGTCCAGTATACAGCTTGAAGGTTTAGAGGCCATGATTATTTTCATCATTGTGTCAAGAGATATAGTACTAAAACACTTGAGCGTCTCTCTTGATCCTAGGTCCTGGCAGAGTTGTGCAGACTCAGGACAACTGAGGTTTGGAGGAATACGCAGGTTTAAAGAGGAGTCCGTAATTTGCTTTCTAATAATCATAATCTTTTCCTCAAAGAAGTTCATGAATTTATCACTGCTAAAGTGCAAGTCATCCTCTCTTGGGGAATGCTGCTTTTTAGTTAGCTTTGCCACAGTATCAAAAAGGAATTTCGGATTGTTCTTATTTTCCTCAATTAAGTTAGAAAAATAGGACGATCGAGCAGCAGTAAGGGCTCTTCGGTACTGCACGGTACCATCCTTCCAAGCTAGTCGGAAGACTTCCAGTTTGGTGTGGCGCCATTTCCGTTCCAATTTTCTGGAAGCTTGCTTCAGAGCTCGGGTATTTTCTGTGTACCAGGGAGCTAGTTTCTTATGAGACATTTTTTTAGTTTTTAGGGGTGCAACTGCATCTAGGGTATTGCGCAAGGTTAAATTGAGATCCTCAGTTAGGTGGTTAACGGATTTTTGTCCTCTGGCTGTCATGTTTTGTCTTAGATTGTCTTGTCATTTTGCTTTTCCCTCTGTTCGTTTTCCCCCTGCTGGTCTTTTTAGGTTCGTTCCCCTTTTTCTCTCTCTCTTCCTCTCTCTCTTCTCTCTATCGTTCCGTTCCTGCTCCCAGCTGTTCCTATTCCCCTAATCAATCATTTAGTCTTCCCACACCTGTTCCCTATCTTTTTCCCTGATTAGAGTCCCTATTTCTCCCCTTGTTTTCCGTTTCTGCCCTGTCGGATCCTTGTCTATTGTTCACCGTGCTGTGTCTGTGTATCGCCCTGTCGTGTCGTGTTTCCCTCAGATGCTGCGTGGTGAGCAGGTGTCTGAGTCTGCTACGTTCAAGTGCCTTCCCGAGGCAACCTGCAGTTCTTGATCGAGTCTCCAGTCTGTTCTCGTCATTACGAGTGGAATTATGTCTTATGATTGTAGATTTACTTTACTGGATTAAAGACTCTGTTTTCGCCAAGTCGCTTTTGGGTCCTCATTCACCTGCATGACACTGGCGTCCTTGGGTAGGCAGAGGGAGTCTGGAAGGGCATCAAGGAATCTTTGTGTTGTCTGTGAATTTATAGCACAACTTTTGATGTTCCTTGGTTGGGGTCTGAGCAGATTATTTGTTGCAATTGCAAACTTAATAAAATGGTGGTCCGATAGTCCAGGATTATGAGGAAAAACATTAAGATCCACAACATTTATTCCATGGGACAAAACTAGGTCCAGCGTATGACTGTGAGAGTGAGTGGGTCCAGAGACAAGTTGGACAAAACCCACTGAGTCGATGATGGCTCCAAAAGCCTTTTGGAGTGGGTCTGTGGACTTTTCCATGTGAATATTAAAGTCACCAAAGATTAGAATATTATCTGCAATGACTACAAGGTCTGATAGGAATTCAGGGAACTCAGTGAGAAACGCTGTATATGGCCCAGGAGGCCTGTAAACAGTAGCTATAAAAAGTGATTGAGTAGGCTGCATAGATTTCATGACTAGAAGCTCAAAAGACGAAAACGTCATTTTTTTTTTGTAAATTGAAATTTGCTATCGTAAATGTTAGCAACACCTCCGCCTTTGCGGGATGCACAGGGGATATGGTCACTAGTGTAGCCAGGAGGTGAGGCCTCATTTAACACAGTAAATTCATCAGGCTTAAGCCATGTTTCAGTCAGGCCAATCACATCAAGATTATGATCAGTGATTAGTTCATTGACTATAATTGCCTTTGAAGTAAGGGATCTAACATTAAGTAGCCCTATTTTGAGATGTGAGGTATCATGATCTCTTTCAGTAATGTCAGGAATGGAGGTGGTCTTTATCCTAGTGAGATTGCTAAGGCGAACACCGCCATGTTTAGTTTTGCCCAACCCAGGTCGAGGCACAGACACGGTCTCAATTGTGATAGCTGAGCTGACTACACTAACTATGCTAGTGGCAGACTCCACTATGCTGGCAGGCTGGCTAACAGCCTGCTGCCTGGCCTGCACCCTATTTCATTGTGGAGCTAGAGGAGTTAGAGCCCTGTCTATGTTGGCAGATAAGATGAGAGCACCCCTCCAGCTAGGATGGAGTCCGTCACTCCTCAGCAGGTCAGGCTTGGTCCTGTTTGTGGGTGAGTCCCAGAAAGAGGGCCAATTATCTACAAATTCTATCTTTTGGGAGGGGCAGAAAACAGTTTTCAACCAGCGATTGAGTTGTGAGACTCTGCTGTAGAGCTCATCACTCCCCCTAACTGGGAGGGGGCCAGAGACTCTTCTCTTCTCTTCACTTCCCCTCTTCTCTCTTCTCCTCTCTTCTCTTCCCCTCTCTTCTCTTCTCCTCTCTTCTCTTCCCTCTGTTCTCCTCTCCTCTTCTCTTCTCCTCTCCTCTCTTCTCCTCTCCTCTTCTCTTCTCTTCTCTCTCTTCTCCTCTCTTCTCTTCTCTTCTCCTCTTCTCTTCTCTTCTCTTCTCTTCTCCTCTCTTCTCTTGCCCTCTCTTCTCTTCTCATTTCCTCCCTTCTCTTCCCCTCTCTTCTCTTCTCTTCTCCTCTCTTCTCTTCCCCTCCTCTCTTCTCCTCTCTTCTTCTCTCTTGTTCTCTCTTCTCTTCCCATCTTCTCCTCTCTTCTCTTCTCCTCTCTTCTCTTATCCCCTCTTCTCTTCTCTTCTCTTCTCCTCTCTTCTCTTCTCTTCTCTTCTCTTCTCTTCTCTTCTCTTCTCTTCTCTTCTCTTCTCCTCTCTTCTCTTCTCTTCTCTTCTCTTCTCTTCTCTTCTCTTCTCCTCTCCTCTTCTCTTCTCTTCTCCTCTCTTCTCCTCTCTTCTCTTGCCCTCTCTTCTCTTCTCATCTCCTATCTTCCCCTCTCTTCTCTTCTCTTCTCTTCTCTTCTCTTCTCTTCTCCTCTCTTCTCTTCTCTTCTCTTCTCTTCTCTTCTCTTCTCTCTCTCTCTTCTCTTCTCTTCTCTTCCCCTCCTCTCTTCTCTTCTCTTCTCTTCCCCTCCTCTCTTCTCTTCTCCTCTCTTCTTCTCTCTTCTCTTCTCCTCTCTTCTCCTCTCTTCTCTTGCCCTCTCTTCTCTTATCATCTCCTCTCTTCTCTTCCCCTCTCTTCTCTTCTCTTCTCTTCTCCTCTCTTCTCTTCTCTTCCCCTCTCTTCTCTTCTCTTCTCCTCTCTTTTCCTCTCTTCTCTTGCCCTTTCTTCTCATCTCCTCTCTTCTCTTCCCCTCTCTTCTCTTCTCCTCTCTTCTCTTCCCCTCCTCTCTTCTCTTCTCCTCTCTTCTCCTCTCTTGTCCTCTCTTCTCTTCCCATATTCTCCTCTCTTCTCATCTCTTCTCTTCTCGCCTCTTCTCTTCTCCTCTCCTCTCTTTTCCTCTCTTCTCTTCCCCTCCTCGCTTCTCTTCTCCTCTCTTCTCTTCTCTTCCCCTCTCCTCTCTTCTCTTCTCTTCCCTTCTTATCTTCTCCTCTCTTCTCTCTCCTATCTTCTCCTCTCTTCTCTTCTCTTCCCCTCTCCTCTCTTCTCTTCTCTTCTCCTCTCCTCTCTTCTCTTCCCTTCTTCTTTTCTCTTATCATCTCTTCTCCTTTCTTCTCCTCTCCTCTCCCCTATTTTATTATCTTCAGCCAGTCAGTCAGTCAGTATGTGATGAGTGATGAGTGCTCTCCATCCAGACAAACCTCTGAGGGGACTTCTGCTTTATGTCTGTGTCTACGCAATTAGTGTGTGTATGTGTTGTGTTTGTGCTGTGTTTTGGGTGTGTTGTGTGTTTCGTGTGTGTTGTCTTTGTGTGTGTGATGTGTTGTGTTTTTTGTGTGTTGTGTTTTGTGTGTTGTTTTGTGTGTTGTGTGTTGTTTTGTGTTGTGTGTTGTGTGTTGTGTTTTGTGTGTTTTGTTTTGTGTGTTGTTTTGTGTGTTGTGTGTTGTTTTGAAGGTTGTGTGTTGTTTTGTGTGTTGTGTGTTGTTTTCTGTGTTGTTTTTTGTGTGTTGTGTGTTGTGTGTTGTGTTTTGTGTGTTGTTTTGTGTTGTGTGTGTTGTGTTGTGTGTTGTGTTTTGTGTTGTTGTGTTTTGTGTGTGTTGTGTTTGTGTTGTGTTTGTGTTTGTGTTGTGTGTTTGTGTTTTGTGTGTGTTGTGTTGTGTGTTGTGTTTTGTGTTTTGTGTGTGTTGTGTTGTGTGTTGTGTTTGTGTGTTGTGTTGTGTTTGTGTGTTGTGTTGTGTTTTGTGTGTTGTGTTGTGTTTTGTGTGTTGTGTTGTGTGTTGTGTTTTGTGTTTTGTGTGTGTTGTGTGTTGTGTTTTGTGTTTGTGTGTTGTGTTGTGTGTTGTGTGTTGTGTTTTGTGTTGTGTTTTGTGTGTTGTTTTGTGCGTTGTGTTGTGTTTTGTGTGTTGTGTTTTGTGTGTTGTGTTGTGTTTTGTGTGTGTTCTTGTGTGGTTCAGTTGGTAGAGCATGGCTCTTGTATTCATGCATGACTGTAAATTGCTCTGGATACAATCATAATGTGTTATATATTACCTACCCTATGTTGGGTAATGTGTGTCTTAGCAGTCTGATTAGCTGGCTCTGTGTAGCATGCCTCTAGGGTCATTAGTAACAGTGTGACTCACCAGATCTGGTCTGAATGTTGGTGGAATTTAGATGGGAGGTCAGCTCTGTCCGTGCCCTGGGAAGCAGCGGCTACTTTTAGAACACAACGTTCTGAATCAGAATGGAGAACCCAGGCAGCCACAGCGTTGGTTTTTGTTCTAGCACCTGGGTGATGGCATGTCATGCTTCAGAACTGGGTGAGAATGGAACAGAATTCTCTACTCTACTCTACTCTACTCTTCTCCTTTCCTCTTCTCCCTTCCTCTCCTCTCCTCCTTTCCTCTTCTCATATCCTTGTTTCCTGTGCTCTCCTCCTCTCCTTCCTTCCACTCCTCCTCTCCTCTTCTCTCCTCGTCCCATCCCCTCCTCTCCTCCTTTCTCCTCCCCTCCCCTCCTCTCCACTCCTCTCCTCTCCTTTCCTCTTCTCATATCCCTTCCTCCTCCCCCCTCTTCCTCTCAGCTCCTGTCCCAATCACGTACCCCGAATCCGTCCCTAAATCCCAGTCCCTGAATCCCAATCCCGGAGTCCCAGTCCCCGAGTCCCTGAGTCCCAGTCCCTGAGTCCCTGAGTCCTAGTCCCTGAGTCCCTGAGTCCCTGAGTCCTAGTCCCTGAGTCCCAGTTCCTGAATCCCAATCCCTGAGTCCCAGTCCCTGAGTCCTAATCCCTGAGTCCCAGTCCCTGAGTCCCAGTCCCTGATTCCCAGTCCCTAAATCCCAGTCCCTGACTCCAAGTCCCTGAGTCCCAGTTCCTGAATCCCAGTCCCTGAGTCCCAGTCCCTGAGTCCCAGTCCCTGAGTCCCTGAATCCCAGTCCCTGAGTCCCAATCCCAAGTCCCTGAGTCCCAGTCCCTGAGTCCCAGTCCCTGATTCCCAGTCCCTAAATCCCAGTCCCTGAGTCCGAGTCCCTGATTCCCAGTCCCTGAGTACCAGTCTCTGAGCCCCAGTCCCTGAGCCCCAGTCCCTGAGTCCCAGTCCCTGAGTCCCAGTCCAGAAGCCATCTTTAAACACCACTCCAGATATAACAACATTTCTCTTGTTTGGAGAAATTTAGAAGCTGGAATCCCAATTTGCTCCAATAGAGAATTTAGTAGCAAAGCATCAGCTCAGCAGGTAGATGAACTCTGTCACAATCTCTGATGTGTCGAAGGCCCATTTTCTATTCTGTCTGATGTCTCTAGCCAGGTTCACTGTGGAGCTGTGTGTGTGTGTGTGTGTGTGTGTGTGTGTGTGTGTGTGTGTGTGTGTGTGTGTGTGTGTGTGTGTGTGTGTGTGTGTGTGTGTGTGTGTGTGTGTGTGTGTGTGTGTGTGTGTGTGTGTGTGTGTGTGTGTGTGTGTGTGTGTGTGTGTGTGTGTGTGTGTGTGTGGGTGCGTGTGTGTGTGTGGGTGCGTATGTGAGTGCGTACGTGTGAACTTGTGCGTGTGTGTGTCTGGCTGCAGGATGAAAGGATGCAGACCACTCAGGTGACCACATTGGGGGGATGAGAGTTCTATGGAACTCCAACATTCAGACTGTAAATCTCTGGTTATATACACTCTGGTAGTTTGGGAAGAGATCCTTGTTCTTATTTCTCTGTTGAAATGACTAAATCCCTCAGAGACAGGGCCAATGTCCTTCCTATGAGACCTGCTAATGTTTTTCCCTTGAAGAGGACCTCATCAGCAGTCAGGAAATGCCCATTTAAAAGCATATATTCTCACATATATGTGACTCGTTTCAGGGAATTGTTTTACTTTATTTTATTTCACCGTTATTTAAACCAGGTAGTCTAGTTGAGAACAAGTTCTCATTTAAAGCTGTGACCTGGCCAAGATAAAGCAAAGCAGTGCGACACAAACAACAACACAGAGATACACATGGAATAAACAAACATACAGTCAATAATACAGTAGAAAAGTCTATATACAGTGTGTGCAAATGAGGTAGGATAATGGAGGTAATAAATATGCATAGTGGTGACATAATAAAATAAATAGGCCATGGTGGCGAAGTAATTACAATATAGCAATTAAACACTGGAATGGTAGATCGGCAGAAGTAGAGATACTGGGGTGCAAAGGAGCAAGATAAATAAATGGATGAGGTAGTTGGATGGGCTATTTATATATGGGCTATGTACAGGTGCAGTGATTTGTGAGCTGCTCTGACAGCTGGTGCTTAAAGCTAGTGAGGGAGATAAGTGTTTCCAGTTTCAGAGATGTTTGTAGTCCGTTCCAGTCATTGGCAGCAGAGAACTGGAAGGATAGGCGGCCAAAGGAAGTGTTGGCTTTGGGGATGACCAGTGAAATATACCTGCTGGAGCGCATGCTACGGGTGGGTGCTGCTATGGTGACCAGTAAGCTGAGATAAGGCGGGGCTTTACCTAGCAGAGACTTGTAGATGACCTGGAGCCAGTGGGTTTGGCGACGAATATGAATCTAGGGCCATCCGACTAGAGCGTACAGGTTGCAGTGGTGGGTAGTATATGGGGCTTTGGTGACAAAACGGATGGCACTTTGATAGATTGCATCCAATATATTGAGTAGAGTGTTGGAGGTTATTTTGTAAATTACATCACCGAAGTCAAAGATCGTTAGAATAGTCAGTTTTACGAGGCTATGTTTGGCTGCATGAGTGAAGGATGCTTTGTTGTGAAATAGGAAGCCGATTCTAGACTGGAGATGTTTAATGTGAGTCTGGAAGGAGAGTTTACAGTCTAACCAGACACCTAGGTATTTGTAGTTGTCCACATATTCTAAGTCAGAACCATCCAGAGTAGTGATGCTGGGCGGGCGGGCAAGTGCGGGCAGCGATCGGTTGACTTTAAACGGTTTAAGAGCAGTTGGACGCCACGGAAGGAGAGTTGTATGGCATTGAGGTTCGTCTGGAGGTTAGTTAACACAGTGTCCAACGAAGGGCCAGATGTATACTGAATGGTGTCGTCTGCGTAGAGGTGGATCAGGGAATCGCCCGCAGCAAGAGCAACATCATTGTTATATACAGAGAAAAGAGTCGGCACGAGAATTGAACCCTTGTGGTACCCCCATAAAGACTGCCAGAGGTCCGGACAACAGGCCCTCCGATTTGACATACTGACTTCTATCAGAGAAGTATTTGGTGAACCAGGCGAGGCAATCATTTGAGAAACCAAGGCTGTTGAGTCTGCCAATAAGAATGTTGTGATTGACAGAGTCAAAAGCCTTGGCCAGGTCGATGAATACGGCTGCACAGTAATGTCTCTTATCGATGGCGGTTATGATATAATTTAGGGCCTTGAGCGTGGCTGAGGTGCACCCATGAAGGTACGGTGGGATTCAAAATGGTCGGTAATCTGTTTGTTAACTTGGCTTTCGAAGACCTTAGAAAGGCAGGGTAGCTTTCCAATCTGTGGGAATCTCAGACGATACGAAAGAGAGGTTGAACAGGCTGGTAATAGGGTTTGCAACCATTTTGGCAGATCATTTTAGAAAGAGAGTTTCCAGAATGTTTAGCCCGATTGATTTGTAGGGGTCCAGATCATGCAGCTTTTCAGAACATCAGCTATCTAGATTTGGGAGAAGGAGAAGTGGGGGAGGTTTGGGCGAGTTGCTGTGGGGAGCGCAGGGCTGTTGACCGGGGTAGGGGTAGCCAGGTGAAAAGCATGGCCAACCGTAGAAAAATGCTTATTGAAATGATCAATTATAGTGGTTTTATCAGTGGTGTCCGTGTTACCTAGCCTCAGTGCAGTGGGCAGCTGGGAGGAGGTGCTCTTATTCTCCATGGACTTTACAGTGTCCCAGAACTTTTTTGAGTTTGTGCTACAGGATGCAAATTTCTGCTTGAAGCTAACCTTAACTTTCCTAACTGCCTGTGTTGGATTTGTTCCTAACATCCCTGAACAGTTGCATATCACGGGGGCTATTCGATGCTAATGCAGAACGCCACAGGATGTTTTTGTGCTGGTCAAGGGCAGACAGGTCTGGAGTGAACCAAGGACTATATCTGTTCCTGGTTCTACATTTTTTGAATGGGGCATGCCTATTTAAGATGGTGAGGAAGGCACTTTTGAAGAGCAACCAGGCATCCTCTACTGACGGGATGAGGTCAATATCCTTCCAGGATACCCGGGCCAGGCCGATTAGAAAGGCCTGCTCGCTGAAGTGTTTTAGGGAGCATTTGACAGTGATGAGGGGTGGTTGTTTGACCTCAGACCCATTACGGATGCAGGCAATGAGGCAGTGATCGCTGAGATCTTGGTTGAAAACAGCAGAGGTGTATTTGGAGGGCGAGTTGGTTAGGATGATATCTAAGAGGGTGCCCGTGTTTACCAATCTGGGGTTGTACCTGGTGGGTTCATTGATAATTTGTGTGAGATTGAGGGCATCAAGCTTAGATTGTAGGATGGCCGGGGTGTTAAGCATGTCACAGTTTAGGTCACCTAGCAGCACGAGCTCTGAGGATAGATGGTGTTCACTACTAGACAGTTTAGGTCACCTAGCAGCACGAGCTCTGAGGATAGATGGTGTTCACTACTACACAGTTTAGGTCACCTAGCAGCACGAGCTCTGAGGATAGATGGTGTTCACTACTTCACAGTTTAGGTCACCTAGCAGCACGAGCTCTGAGGATAGATCACTACATCACTAGAAATGCCTTCTGGAACATGGTATCTTTCATGTGGCTTAATAACAGACGTGAACATTAGCCTGCTGGTTCTGTTTTTCTTCTGACGGTTGCCCTATAAGCTGCACACAGAGGGGAGTAGTTAAAAGACCGGGTACAGCACTGGTTCGAATCCAGGCTGTATCACAACCATCCGTGATTGGGAGTCACATAGGGCAGTGCACATTTAGCCCAGCATCATCCAGGTTTGGCCGGTGTAGGCAGTATGTATATCGGTAAGATCGTCTAGCTAGCTTTTTCCAGATATTACACATTTCTAATTTTGACCGAAAGTAGTTTAATTTCAAGTTAAAGGGTAGATAATGTTAGCTATCTCTTAGCTATCTAGATAATGTTAGCTATCTCTTAGCTATCTAGATAATGTTAGCTGTCTCTTAGCTATCTAGATAATGTTAGCTATCTCTTAGCTATCTAGATAATGTTAGCTATCACTTAGCTATCTAGATAATGTTAGCTATCACTTAGCTATCTAGATAATGTTAGCTATCTCTTAGCTATCTAGATAATGTTAGCTATCTCTTAGCTATCTAGATAATGTTAGCTATCTCTTAGCTATCTAGATAATGTTAGCTATCTCTTAGCTATCTAGATAATGTTAGCTATCTCTTAGCTATCTAGATAATGTTAGCTATCTCTTAGCTGTCTAGATAATGTTAGCTGTCTCTTAGCTATCTAGATAATGTTAGCTATCTCTTAGCTATCTAGATAATGTTAGCTATCTCTTAGCTATCTAGATAATGTTAGCTATCACTTAGCTATCTAGATAATGTTAGCTATCACTTAGCTATCTAGATAATGTTAGCTATCTCTTAGCTATCTAGATAATGTTAGCTATCTCTTAGCTATCTAGATAATGTTAGCTATCTCTTAGCTATCTAGATAATGTTAGCTATCTCTTAGCTATCTAGATAATGTTAGCTATCTCTTAGCTATCTAGATAATGTTAGCTGG
The DNA here is from genome assembly GCF_021184085.1 of Oncorhynchus gorbuscha. NCBI lineage: Eukaryota > Metazoa > Chordata > Actinopteri > Salmoniformes > Salmonidae > Oncorhynchus > Oncorhynchus gorbuscha. Next base: position 64,924,910 of record NC_060196.1, read on the forward strand.
CTGGCTCGCTAGCTAACGTTACGTGTATGATCTTATTATTCGTATCTCAGAGCCATTTGCCTGGTTAGCTATAGCCTAATGTTAGCTAGCTAACATTGAACCTGGTTGGTTAGCTACCTAAAGATTCATGCAGGGTAGTAATGTCATGAGTTGGGATTATGGTTCATTGTTTACCTAGCTAGCTAGCTACATGTCTTAACAAAAGACTCTACTATGCAAGTAAACATTTTGGGTTTGTAAATTCTGTCTGGCTCCGATTTCAGGTTTAATGACATTTTAGGAGTAAATAGAAAGACTTGTTGAAACAAAGTTTCATTAAATTAAAGTAGATTTTCGGATTCCTTTCTCTGCATGTTGAACGAGTGGATTACTCAAATCGATGGCGCAACTAAACAGACTTTTTGGGATATAAAGAAGGATTTTTTCTAACAAAACAACACCATATTTTATAGCTGGGACCCTTTGGATGACAAATCAGAGGAAAGATTTTCAAAAAGTAAGTGAATATTTAATCGTTATTTGTGAATGAAAGCATATTTTGCAGTCCTCAAACAATATTCGCTGTAATAGCTACTGTAAATCAGCTCTCAGCCTATATAAGATACTTATATGTACATAAATGTTTAAAATCCATAATATTTCTGATTATTTATTTCAATTGTGTGCTGGCGGTACCCCTAGCCCTAAAAAGTTAATTATTTGTTTATTTCTTAACAAGAATTTAAGCTTTCAGACGATATAAGACTACATAAATGTTTAAAATCCATAATATTTATGATTATTTATTTTAATTGCGCGCCCTCCAGTTTCACCTGGGACCTCTAGCCCTAAGAAGTTATTAAAGAGATGGGTGGGGCTAAAGCTTAACATCTAGTGACTCCCAAACTTCAAAATATGCTTTACAGCCAAAGCTAGACAAGCAAGTTTATCGATAGCCTAGCATAGCATTTTGTCCAGCTAGCAGCAGGTAACTTGATCACGGAAATCAGAAAATCAATCAAATTAAATTGTTTACTTTTGATGAGCTTCGGATGTTTTCACTCACGAGACTCCCAGTTAGATAGCCAATGTTATTTTTTTCCAAAAATGTTGTTTTTGTATGTGAAATAGCTCCGTTTGTTCTTTACGTTTGGCTGAGAAATCGACCAGAAATTGCGGTCACGAAAACACCAAAAAATATTCCAAATTAGCTCCATAATATCGACAGAAACATGGCAAACGTTGTTTATAATCAATCTTCAAGGTGTTTTTCAAATATCTATTCGATAATATATCCACCGGGACAATTGTTTTTTCAGTAGGACCGATTGGAATAATGGATACCTCTGTATTTTACGCGAGAATCACTCTGAGAGCATCAGGTGACCACTTGCACATTGTAGCTGCTTACGGGTATTCTTCCACATAAATGCGTAAAACTACGTCACAATGCTGTAGACACCTTGGGTAATACGGAGAAAAAGTAATCTGGTTGATAGCCCGTTCACTGCTCCATAGGGATGCATTGGAACGCAGCGCTTTAAAAAGACGAGTCTCTTCTGGATTGGATTTTCTCAGGCTTTCGCCTGTAACATCAGTTCTGTTATACTCACAGACAATATATTTACAGTTTTGGAAACTTTAGAGTGTTTTCTATCCTAAGCTGTCAATGATATGCATATTCTATCATCTTGTCCTGACAAAACATCCCGTCACAAAAGGTAACAGGGCTTGAACGATGCTGAATGAGAAGAGCTCTCCAGTAGGTGTACCAAAACAATCAAAGGCCATTTTCTCAAAAATGAGTTTACAAGTTTGTCAACTTTCAAAGCATAATTATTTTCTCATTGTTCCTGTAGTGTATGATATATCACTTTGTAGCTCTGAGACTCTACTTTTATTTTATTTTATTTTTTGTAAAGAAAAACATTGAAAAAACATTTCAAATGTTGCTACATAAGAACATATCAGTCACATATTCACATATATTCACTTGCGTTTCACATATTTAAATGCTGTTTACTATACATGATGATTGTTTATGCAGCAGCGTCACATAAACAACCAGTGGGCCAAATCAGTGCATCGTATCGTGCCGAACCTAACCTATTGTCATCTGAGGATAATTTTAAGTGACGCCAGCCCAAGGCTACCTAGCCCCTGTGTCACTGGCACTCAGAGATGTAGCACTCCGCTGGCCACCACAGACCTGGTTCAAATACACTGAACAAAAAACAGAAATGTAACATGTAAAGTGTTGGTCTCATGTTTCATGAGCTGAAATAAAAGATCCCAGAAATGTTCCATAGGCACAAAAAGCTTATTTCTATCAGATGTTTGTTTACATCCCTGTTATCATTTCTCCTTTGCCAAGATTATCCATCCACCTGACAGCTGTGGCATATCAGGAAGCTAATTAAACAGCATGATCATTTCACAGGTGCACCTTGTGCTGGGGACAATCAAAGGCCACTCTAAACTGTGAAGCTTTGTCACACAACAGAATGCTACAGACGTCTCAAGTTTTGAGGGAGCGTGCAGTTGGCATGCTGACTGCAGGAATGTCCACCAGAGCTGTTGCCAGAGAATTTAATCTTCAATCTTCAATCTTCATCTTCAACTGCCAGAAGCTGCCTCCAACGTCAGTGGTTTGCTGATGTCAACGTTGTGAACAGAGTGCCCCATGGTGGCGGTGGGGTTATGGTATGGGCAGGCATAAGCTACGGACAACGAAAACGGTTGCTTTTTATCAAAGTTAATTTGAATGCAGAGAGAAACCGTGACAAGATCCTGATGCCCATTGTCGTCATCCACCACCATCACTTCATGCTACAAGTCCATGCTAGGTAAAGCTCCGCCTTATCTCAGTTCACTGGTCACGACGGCAACACCCATCCGTAGCACGCGCTCCAGCAGGTGTATCTCACTGATCATCCCTAAAGCCAACACCTCATTTGGCCGCCTTTCGTTCCAGTTCTCTGCTGCCTGTGACTGGAACGAACTGCAAAAATCTCTGAAGCTGGAGACTTTTATCTCCCTCACCAACTTCAAACATCAGCTATCTGAGCAGCTAACCGATCGCTGCAGCTGTACATAGTCTATTGGTAAATAGCCCACCTACCTCATCCCCATACTGTTTATATTTATTTACTTTTCTGCTCTCTTAGCATTGTTCAGGGGCAGAACAACATATTTTTTAACTTGTCAGCTCAGGGATTCGATCCAGCAACCTTTGGCTACTGGCCCAACTTCTTCTATCCACTGGGCTACCTGCTGCCTGTATTTTCTTCTCGTCTCCTTACAGATCAGGGCCTTGTGATTTTATTTCAATTGACTGATTTTCTTATATAAACTGTAACTTAGTAAAGTCTTTGAAATTGTTGCATGTTGTGTTTATATTTCTGGTAATTTATTTAGTTTTTTAAATACGTTTTATTAAGCCTACATTACAAGTCAGATGGGCAATATTTTTTCCAGTGGTTTCATTGGCTCAACCAAGCGCAGAATAACAAATACAATTTAAACCCGGGTCTGAGAGCGCCACAGTGACTTCTCTCACAGCATCCATCATGAATTCTCCACGTTCTGCCGTGGCGGGAGCCTGGTTCCATCTCATTCTGGCCTCTACCGAGAGTCTCCAACGAACGGATGTTCCCCATTTTTCAGGGCCGACGAAAAGAGAAAGAGAGCATGTGACTCGACTTCCTCTTTAGGATGTTAACAAGGCAACATCTTAACTCCTCCTCATTTAATGGATAGGTGGAACAGTGCAGAAGAAGAACCTTCCCCTCGGTTCTCTTCTTCTAGTCAAGAAGAACCTTCCCCTCGGTTCTCCCCTCGGTTCTCTTCTTCTAGTCAAGAAGAGCCTTCCCCTCGGTTCTCTTCTTCTAGTCAAGAAGAGCCTTCCCCTCGGTTCTCTTCTTCTAGTCAAGAAGAGCCTTCCCCTCGGTTCTCTTCTTCTAGTCAAGAAGAGCCTTCCCCTCGGTTCTCTTCTTCTAGTCAAGAAGAGCCTTCCCCTCGGTTCTCTTCTTCTAGTCAAGAAGAGCCTTCCCCTCGGTTCTCTTCTTCTAGTCAAGAAGAGCCTTCCCCTCGGTTCTCTTCTTCTAGTCAAGAAGAGCCTTCCCCTCGGTTCTCTTCTTCTAGTCAAGAAGAGCCTTCCCCTCGGTTCTCTTCTTCTAGTCAAGAAGAGCCTTCCCCTCGGTTCTCTTCTTCTAGTCAAGAAGAACCTTCCCCTCGGTTCTCTTCTTCTAGTCAAGAAGAACCTTCCCCTCGGTTCTCTTCTTCTAGTCAAGAAGAACCTTCCCCTCGGTTCTCTTCTTCTAGTCAAGAAGAACCTTCCCCTCGGTTCTCTTCTTCTAGTCAAGAAGAGCCTTCCCCTCGGTTCTCTTCTTCTAGTCAAGAAGAGCGTTCCCCTCGGTTCTCTTCTTCTAGTCAAGAAGAGCCTTCCCCTCGGTTCTCTTCTTCTAGTCAAGAAGAACCTTCCCCTCGGTTCTCTTCTTCTAGTCAAGAAGAGCCTTCCCCTCGGTTCTCTTCTTCTAGTCAAGAAGAACCTTCCCCTCGGTTCTCTTCTTCTAGTCAAGAAGAGCCTTCCCCTCGGTTCTCTTCTTCTAGTCAAGAAGAGCCTTCCCCTCGGTTCTCTTCTTCTAGTCAAGAAGAGCCTTCCCCTCGGTTCTCTTCTTCTAGTCAAGAAGAGCCTTCCCCTCGGTTCTCTTCTTCTTGTCAAAACCTGTATGTAGTTTCAGGTGTTTCTGTTACGTCTGTCTACGTTGGGTCTCAATCAAACTAATAATTAGATAGACACGCGACTAATGTTTAGAGGTTAGATCGTCATATCCTGCCATTTGACACGCTTCAGAGGCTGACAAATGACGATGCTCGATCAATTAATGTTTAACATCAACATTTAATGTCTTAATTGGGTGATTTGAAGTGAAGTTGGAAGTTGTTGAGCCTTTACGTTTTTGGATCATACATAATGCTTGTGGGGTATTACACCTCACATTCAGACTCTGCAATACTATGTACATTATATACCTGTTTTACCTGTGTATAATGTACACACAATACTGTGTACATTATATACCTGTTTTACCTGTGTATAATGTACACACAATACTGTGTACATTATATACCTGTTATACCTGTGTTATACCTGTGTATAATGTACACACAATACTGTGTACATTATATACCTGTTATACCTGTGTTATACCTGTGTATAATGTACACACAATACTGTGTACATTATATACCTGTTATACCTGTGTTATACCTGTGTATAATGTACACACAATACTGTGTACATTATATACCTGTTATACCTGTGTATAATGTACACACAATACTGTGTACATTATATACCTGTTATACCTGTGTATAATGTACATTATATAAATCTATATATCTATATATATCTATGGAAAAGCTTTTATAATGCTTCTACTGCTTAAAATGAAACTCCAGGAAATTCAGGCAGATGATTCATGTTCCTCCCCAGCTATCGGCTTCAAGCCAAATCTGTTCATTAATAACAACTAGTGAGCTTTTTCCCCATATGGACCCATATAGCCACATAAATACCAGCTAAATCATTCGCTATTTCCCTCAGGGCTTCAATTTACATGTAATATTACGGTACACCCAGAGAAAACAGAGATGTTCCCTGTTTGGCCCAACATTGCTGCATGAAGATTCCATTCGGGTGTAGCATGGGTTCCCAGGTTTGGCTTACACTGTGAAAGCCTGCTACCGCAGAGCTGTTCAGTGCAGTTACACTGTAGCTGGTGCAGAGTACAGTGCATTCAGAAAGTATTCAGACCCCTTGACCTTTTCCCCAGTTTGTTACATTACAGCCTTATTGTAAAATTGTCATGTTTTGTCATATATTGTCTTGTCCTTGTGCTTTCCCTTCTGTTCGTTTCCCCCTGCTGGTCTTATTAGGTTCGTTCCCTTTTTCTATCCCTCTCTCTCCCCCTCCCTCTCTCTCTTCTCTCTATCGTTCCGTTCCTGCTCCCAGCTGTTCCTCATTCTCCTAACTCACTCATTTACTCTTTTCACACCTGTCCCCTATTTTGCCCTCTGATTAGAGTCCCTATTTCTCCCCTTGTTTTCCGCTTCTGTCCTTGTCGGATCCTTGTATGATGTTGGCTGTTCTGTGTCCTTGTCTCGCCCTGTCGTGTTTTGTCTCCTTCAGATGCTGCGTGTGAGCAGGTGTCTAAGTCTGCTACGGTCGGTGCCTTCCCGAAGCAACCTGCAGTCAATGGTCGAGTCTCCAGTCTGTCCTCGTTACTATGAGTGGATTTAAGTTTTTTCCTGTTTTGTTTTCTACTTGATTTTTCCAGGATTATTACTTTTGTCATATACTGGAATAAAGACTCTGTTTTCGTTAAGTCGCTTTTGGGTCCTCATTCACCAGCATAACAGAAGGATCCGACCAAGAATGGACCCAGCGACTATTGGATTCTCGTAACACTGCCGTCGAGATCCAGGGAGCTATGCTCGGCAGACACGAGCAGGAATTGTCTGCTGCTCGTCATGCCGTTGAGACCCTGGCCGCTCAGGTTTCCGACCTCTCAGGACAGTTTCAGAGTCTTCGTCTCGTGCCACCAGCTACTTCCTGGTCTTCCGAGTCTCCGGAACCTAGGGTTAATAACCCACCATGTTATTCTGGGCAGCCCACTGAGTGCCGTTCCTTTCTCACCCAGTGTGATATTGTGTTCTCTCTCCAACCCAACACATACTCTAGAGAGAGAGCTCGGATTGCTTACGTCATTTCACTCCTTACTGGTCGGGCTCGAGAGTGGGGCACAGCTATCTGGGAGGCAAGGGCTGAGTGTTCTAACAATTATCTGAACTTTAAAGAGGAGATGATACGGGTTTTTGATCGTTCAGTTTTTGGTAGGGAGGCTTCTAGGGCCTTGGCTTCCCTATGTCAAGGTGATCGATCCATAACGGACTACTCTATAGAGTTTCGCACTCTTGCTGCCTCTAGTGACTGGAACGAGCCGGCGTTGCTCGCTCGTTTTCTGGAGGGACTCCACGCTAAGGTTAAGGATGAGATTCTCTCCCGGGAGGTTCCTTCCAGCGTGGACTCTTTGATTGCACTCGCCATCCGCATAGAACGACGGGTAGATCTTCGTCACCGAGCTCGTGGAAGAGAGCTCGCGTTAACGGTGTTCCCCCTCTCCGCATCGCAACCATCTCCTCCCTCCGGCTCAGAGACTGAGCCCATGCAGCTGGGAGGTATTCGCATCTCGACTAAGGAGAGGGAACGGAGGATCACCAACCGCCTTTGCCTCTATTGCGGTTCTGCTGGACATTTTGTCAATTCATGTCCAGTAAAGCCAGAGCTCATCAGTAAGCGGAGGGCTACTGGTGAGCGCTACTACTCAGGTCTCTCCATCAAGATCCTGTACTACCTTGTCGGTCCATCTACGCTGGACCGGTTCGGCTGCTTCATGCAGTGCCTTGATAGACTCTGGGGCTGAGGGTTGTTTTATGGACGAAGCATGGGCTCGGAAACATGACATTCCTCTCAGACAGTTAGGGAAGCCCACGCCCATGTTCGCCTTAGATGGTAGTCTTCTCCCCAGTATCAGATATGAGACACTACCTTTAACCCTCACAGTATCTGGTAACCACAGTGAGACCATTTCCTTTTTGATTTTTCGTTCACCTTTTACACCTGTTGTTTTGGGTCATCCCTGGCTAGTATGTCATAATCCTTCTATTAATTGGTCTAGTAATTCTATCCTATCCTGGAACGTTTCTTGTCATGTGAAGTGTTTAATGTCTGCTATCCCTCCTGTTTCTTCTGTCCCCTCTTCTCAGGAGGAACCTGGTGATTTGACAGGAGTGCCGGAGGAATATCATGATCTGCGCACGGTCTTCAGTCGGTCCAGAGCCAACTCCCTTCCTCCTCACCGGTCGTATGATTGTAGTATTGATCTCCTTCCGGGGACCACTCCCCCTCGGGGTAGACTATACTCTCTCCGGCTCCCGAACGTAAGGCTCTCGAGGATTATTTGTCTGTTTCTCTTGACGCCGGCACCGTAGTGCCTTCTTCCTCTCCTGCCGGAGCGGGGTTTTGTTTTGTTAAGAAGAAGGACGGTACTCTGCGCCCCTGCGTGGATTATCGAGGGCTGAATGACATAACGGTTAAGAATCGTTATCCGCTTCCCCTTATGTCATCAGCCTTCGAGATTCTGCAGGGAGCCAGGTTCTTTACTAAGTTGGACCTTCGTAATGCTTACCATCTCGTGCGCATCAGAGAGGGGGACGAGTGGAAAACGGCGTTTAACACTCCGTTAGGGCATTTTGAGTACCGGGTTCTGCCGTTTGGTCTCGCTAATGCTCCAGCTGTTTTTCAGGCATTAGTTAATGATGTACTGAGAGACATGCTGAACATCTTTGTTTTTGTCTACCTTGACGATATCCTGATTTTTTCACCGTCACTCGAGATTCATGTTCAGCACGTTCGACGTGTACTCCAACGCCTTTTAGAGAATTGTCTCTACGTGAAGGCTGAGAAGTGCGCCTTTCATGTCTCCTCTGTCACATTTCTCGGTTCTGTTATTTCCGCTGAAGGCATTCAGATGGATCCCGCTAAGGTCCAGGCTGTCAGTGATTGGCCCGTTCCAAGGTCACGTGTCGAGTTGCAGCGCTTTCTAGGTTTCGCTAATTTCTATCGGCGTTTCATTCGTAATTTCGGTCAAGTTGCTGCCCCTCTCACAGCTCTTACTTCTGTCAAGACGTGCTTTAAGTGGTCCGGTTCCGCCCAGGGAGCTTTTGATCTCCTCAAGAAGCGTTTTACGTCCGCTCCTATCCTCGTTACTCCTGACGTCACTAAACAATTCATTGTCGAGGTTGACGCTTCAGAGGTGGGCGTGGGAGCCATTCTATCCCAGCGCTTCCAGTCTGACGATAAGGTCCATCCTTGCGCTTATTTTTCTCATCGCCTGTCGCCATCGGAACGCAACTATGATGTGGGTAACCGCGAACTGCTCGCCATCCGCTTAGCCCTAGGCGAATGGCGACAGTGGTTGGAGGGGGCGACCGTTCCTTTTGTCGTTTGGACTGACCATAAGAACCTTGAGTACATCCGACTTAATGCACGTCAAGCTCGTTGGGCGTTGTTTTTCGCTCGTTTCGAGTTTGTGATTTCTTATCGCCCGGGTAATAAGAACACCAAGCCTGATGCCTTATCCCGTCTCTTTAGTTCTTCTGTGGCTTCTACCGATCCCGAGGGGATTCTGCCTTATGGGCGTGTTGTCGGGTTGACTGTCTGGGGAATTGAGAGACAGGTTAAGCAAGCACTCACTCACACTGCGTCGCCGCGCGCTTGTCCTAGTAACCTTCTTTTCGTTCCTGTTTCTACTCGTCTGGCTGTTCTTCAGTGGGCTCACTCTGCCAAGTTAGCTGGCCATCCCGGCATTCGAGGTACACTTGCTTCTATTTGCCAGCGGTTTTGGTGGCCTACTCAGGAGCGTGACACGCGCCGTTTCGTGGCTGCTTGTTCGGACTGCGCGCAGACTAAGTCAGGTAACTCTCCTCCTGCCGGTCGTCTCAGACCGCTTCCCATTCCTTCTCGACCATGGTCTCACATCGCCTTAGACTTCATTACCGGTCTGCCTTCGTCTGCGGGGAAGACTGTGATTCTTACGGTGGTCGATAGGTTCTCTAAGGCGGCACATTTCATTCCCCTCGCTAAGCTTCCTTCCGCTAAGGAGACGGCACAAATCATCATTGAGAATGTGTTCAGAATTCATGGCCTCCCGTTAGACGCCGTTTCAGACAGAGGTCCGCAATTCACGTCACAGTTTTGGAGGGAGTTCTGTCGTTTGATTGGTGCTTCCGTCAGTCTCTCTTCCGGTTTTCATCCCCAGTCTAACGGTCAAGCAGAAAGGGCCAATCAGACGATTGGTCGCATATTACGCAGCCTTTCTTTTAGAAACCCTGCGTCTTGGGCAGAACAGCTCCCCTGGGCAGAATACGCTCACAACTCACTTCCTTCGTCTGCTACCGGGCTATCTCCATTTCAGAGTAGTCTGGGTTACCAGCCTCCTCTGTTCTCGTCCCAGCTCGCCGAGTCCAGCGTTCCCTCCGCTCAGGCGTTTGTCCAACGTTGTGAGCGCACCTGGAGGAGGGTGAGGTCTGCACTTTGCCGTTACAGGGCGCAGACTGTGAGAGCCGCCAATAAACATAGGATTAAGAGTCCTAGGTATTGTCGCGGCCAGAGAGTGTGGCTTTCCACTCGCAACCTTCCCCTTACGACAGCTTCTCGTAAGTTGACTCCGCGGTTCATGGGTCCGTTCCGTGTCTCCCAGGTCGTCAATCCTGTCGCTGTGCGACTGCTTCTTCCGCGACATCTTCGTCGCGTCCATCCTGTCTTCCATGTCTCCTGTGTCAAGCCCTTTCTTCGCGCCCCGTTCGTCTCCCCCCGTCCTTGTCGAGGGCGCACCTATTTACACGCGACTATTAGGTAGGTAGGATCATGGACATGCGTTCTCGGGGACGTGGTCACCAGTACTTAGTGGATTGGGAGGGTTACGGTCCTGAGGAGAGGAGTTGGGTTCCATCTCGGGACGTGCTGGACCGTTCGCTGATTGATGATTTCCTCCGTTGCCGCCAGGATTCCTCCTCGAGTGCGCCAGGAGGCGCTCGGTGAGTGGGGGGGTACTGTCATGTTTTGTCATATATTGTCTTGTCCTTGTGCTTTCCCGTCTGTTCGTTTCCCCCTGCTGGTCTTATTAGGTTCGTTCCCTTTTTCTATCCCTCTCTCTCCCCCTCCCTCTCTCTCTTCTCTCTATCGTTCCGTTCCTGCTCCCAGCTGTTCCTCATTCTCCTAACTCACTCATGTACTCTTTTCACACCTGTCCCCTATTTTGCCCTCTGATTAGAGTCCCTATTTCTCCCCTTGTTTTCCGCTTCTGTCCTTGTCGGATCCTTGTATGATGTTGGCTGTTCTTTGTCCTTGTCTCGCCCTGTCGTGTTTTGTCTCCTTCAGATGCTGCGTGTGAGCAGGTGTCTAAGTCTGCTACGGTCGGTGCCTTCCCGAAGCAACCTGCAGTCAATGGTCGAGTCTCCAGTCTGTCCTCGTTACTACGAGTGGATTTAAGTTTTTTCCTGTTTTGTTTTCTACTTGATTTTTCCAGGATTATTACTTTTGTCATATACTGGAATAAAGACTCTGTTTTCGTTAAGTCGCTTTTGGGTCCTCATTCACCAGCATAACAAAAATGGAAAACATTGTGTGTTGCATCGACACAATAACCAACATAATAACCCATGCAAATGTATGTATAAAGAAAACATGGAAATATCGCATTCACATAAATATTCAAACCATTTACTCAGTACTTTGTTGAAGCGGGTCTGAGAGTTTTTAGGTGCCTTTTGGCAAACTGATGTTTTTACTGCTGGCTGGGTTTGAGGCTAGTTAGAGGATGTTTTTACTGAGGGCTGGGTTGTAGGCTAGTTAGAGGATGTTTTTACTGCTGGCTGGGTTTGAGGCTAGTTAGAGGATGTTTTTACTGAGGGCTGGGTTTGAGGCTAGTTAGAGGATGTTTTTACTGAGGGCTGGGTTTGAGGTTAGTTAGAGGATGTTTTTACTGAGGGCTGGGTTTGAGGTTAGTTAGAGGATGTTTTTACTGAGGGCTGGGTTGTAGGCTAGTTAGAGGATGTTTTTACTGAGGGCTGGGTTTGAGGTTAGTTATTTATCCAGGTGTCTTAGACCCTATCTTTGTCCCAAATGGCACCCTATTCCCAAGAGTCCTATGGGAACTGGTCAGAACTATATAGGGAATAGGTTTTCATTTGGGACTCAGACTCTGTGCTTCTAGAGACTCATATCAGAAAATGTCATTGGCAGGAGACGATGTTGTGTGCCGAGAGGGCGTCCAATTGCAGTCTTCCGTCGGCGTGACCCTTCCATTCACAGTCTGTCTGATGTCAGTGGCGGGTCTCTTATACAGACTTTCCCTTTAGCAGTGTTAATCCAGACTGTTCCCTTTGGCAGTGTTAATCCAGACTGTCCCCTTTGGCAGTGTTAATCCAGACTGTTCCCTTTGGCAGTGTTAATCCAGACTGTCCCCTTTGGCAGTGTTAATCCAGGCGGTCCCCTTTGGCAGTGTTAATCCAGACTGTTCCCTTTGGCAGTGTTAATCCAGACTGTCCCCTTTGGCAGTGTTAATCCAGGCGGTCCCCTTTGGCAGTGTTAATCCAGACTGTCCCCTTTGGCAGTGTTAATCCAGACTGTTCCCTTTGGCAGTGTTAATCCAGACTGTTCCCTTTGGCAGTGTTAATCCAGACTGTCCCCTTTGGCAGTGTTAATCCAGACTGTCCCCTTTGGCAGTGTTAATCCAGACTGTCCCCTTTGGCAGTGTTAATCCAGGGATGTCCCCTTTGGCAGTGTTAATCCAGACTGTTCCCTTTGGCAGTGTTAATCCAGACTGTTCCCTTTGGCAGTGTTAATCAAGACTGTCCTCTTTGGCAGTGTTAATCCAGGGATGTCCCCTTTGGCAGTGTTAATCCAGGGATGTCCCCTTTGGCAGTGTTAATCCAGACTGTCCCCTTTGGCAGTGTTAATCCAGGCGGTCCCCTTTGGCAGTGTTAATCCAGACTGTCCCCTTTGGTAGTGTTAATCCAGACTGTCCCCTTTGGTAGTGTTAATCCAGACTGACCCCTTTGGCAGTGTTAATCCAGGCGGTCCCCTTTGGCAGTGTTAATCCAGACTGTCCCCTTTGGCAGTGTTAATCCAGGGATGTCCCCTTTGGCAGTGTTAATCCAGACTGTCCCCTTTGGCAGTGTTAATCTAGGGCTGTCCCCTTTGGCAGTGTTAATCCAGACTGTTCCCTTTGGCAGTGTTAATCCAGACTGTCCCCTTTGGCAGTGTTAATCCAGACTGTCCCCTTTGGCAGTGTTAATCCAGACTGTCCCCTTTGGCAGTGTTAATCCAGACTGTCCCCTTTGGCAGTGTTAATCCAGACTGTCCCATTTGGCAGTGTTAATTTAGGGCTGTCCCCTTTGGCAGTGTTAATCCAGACTGTCCCCTTTGGCAGTGTTAATCCAGACTGTCCCCTTTGGCAGTGTTAATCCAGACTGTCCCCTTTGGCAGTGTTAATCCAGACTGTCCCCTTTGGCAGTGTTAATCCAGACTGTTCCCTTTGGCAGTGTTAATCCAGGGATGTCCCCTTTGGCAGTGTTAATCCAGACTGTCCCCTTTGGCAGTGTTAATCCAGACTGTCCCCTTTGGCAGTGTTAATCCAGACTGTCCCCTTTGGCAGTGTTAATCCAGACTGTCCCCTTTGGCAGTGTTAATCTGGGCTGTCCCCTTTGGCAGTGTTAATCCAGACTGTTCCCTTTGGCAGTGTTAATCCAGGGATGTCCCCTTTGGCAGTGTTAATCCAGACTGTCCCCTTTGGCAGTGTTAATCCAGACTGTTCCCTTTGGCAGTGTTAATCCAGACTGTCCCCTTGTATCCCTGTGTGTGTTCTCCAGGCGAGGCCCAGTAAAGCCTGATGTGCTGTCAATCCAGTGGTCAGGGAGAAGATCCAACCGAAGGCTTCAAAGAAATAACAGTCTGTCTCCTAACAACCCACTACTCAGCCTGGTCAATTCAGGTACAATCACACACACACACACACACACACACACACACACACACACACACACACACACACACACACACACACACACACACACACACACACACACACACACACACACACACACACACACACACACACACACACACACACACACACACACACACACACACACACACACACACACACACACACACACACACACGCACACACACGCACACACACTGGTATACTGTAGGACCAACTGGTGACTCCGTCTGACTGCTATACTGTAGGACCAGCTGGGGACTCAATCTGACTGCTATACTGTAGGACCAGTTGGTGACTCAGTCTGACTGCTATACTGTAGGACCAGCTGGTGACTCAGTCTGACTGGTATACTGTAGGACCAGCTGGGGACTCAGTCTGACTGGTATACTGTAGGACCAGCTGGGGACTTAATCTGACTGCTATACTGTAGGACCAGCTGGTGACTCAGTCTGACTGGTATACTGTAGGACCAGCTGGGGACTCAGTCTGACTGCTATACTGTAGGACCAGCTGGTGACTCAGTCTGACTGCTATACTGTAGGACCAGCTGGTGACTCAGTCTGACTGCTATACGGTAGGACCAGCTGGTGACTCAGTCTGACTGCTATACTGTAGGACCAGCTGGTGACTCAGTCTGACAGGTATACTGTAGGACCAGCTGGGGACTCAGTCTGACTGCTATACTGCAGGACCAGCTGGTGACTCAGTCTGACTGCTATACTGTATGACCAGCTGGTGACTCAGTATACCTGTCAGACTGAGTGTCATTGGCCCAGAGAATTAGAGTACGCACACACACACACACACGCACACGCACAGGACCAGCTGGGGACGCTGCTATACTGTACACCAGCTGGCGGTGGTTCTATTTTAATCAGATTATATTCTTTGTTTAACATGCACGTTTTAGAACAGTTGTTTGAGAACACGCACGCACGCACGTCATTGAGGTCACGCACGCACGCACGCACGCACGCACGCACGCACGCACGCACACACACACACACACACACACACACACACACACACACACACACACACACACACACACACACACACACAGCCTAAGTAGCATTATTCTATTCTATCCGAGTTGAGTGACATCCGATTACCCCAGGTCAGGGGAAATGTGCCAATGCATTGTAGGTGTGTTCTGCTCCCACTGTGCCAGGTCTGTATGACGAGGACAACCAATGGATGACTCAGGTCAACAGACTCCAGAAGCTTATTGACCGGCTAGAGAAAAAGGTACATGGAAAATATAAAGCACCCTATTCCATCCACTCTCCTTGGTTTTATTCCCTAAATCTCCATATCTATATAACTCTCTCCATCTCTATATAACTCTCTCCATCTCCATCTCTATATAACTCTCTCCATCTCTATATAACTCTCTCCATCTCTATATAACTCTCTCCATCTCTATATAACTCTCTCCATCTCCATCTCTATATAACTCTCTCCATCTCTATATAACTCTCTCCATCTCTATATAACTCTCTCCATCTCTATATAACTCTCTCCATCTCTATATAACTCTCTCCATCTCTATATAACTCTCTCCATCTCTATATAACTCTCTCCATCTCTATATAACTCTCTCCATCTCCATATCTATATAACTCTCTCCATCTCTATATAACTCTCTCCATCTCCATCTCTATATAACTCTCTCCATCTCTATATAACTCTCTCCATCTCTATATAACTCTCTCCATCTCCATATACCTCTCTCCATCTCTATATAACTCTCTCCATCTCTATATAACTCTCTCCATCTCTATATAACTCTCTCCATCTCCATCTCTATATAACTCTCTCCATCTCTATATAACTCTCTCCATCTCCATCTCTATATAACTCTCTCCATATCTATATAACTCTCTCCATCTCTATATAACTCTCTCCATCTCTATATAACTCTCTCCATCTCTATATAACTCTCTCCATCTCTATATAACTCTCTCCATCTCTATATAACTCTCTCCATCTCTATATAACTCTCTCCATCTCTATATAACTCTCTCCATCTCCATCTCTATATAACTCTCTCCATATCTATATAACTCTCTCCATCTCTATATAACTCTCTCCATCTCTATATAACTCTCTCCATCTCCATCTCTATATAACTCTTTCCATCTCTATATAACTCTCTCCATCTCTATATAACTCTCTCCATCTCTATATAACTCTCTCCATCTCCGTCTCTATATAACTCTCTCCATCTCTATATAACTCTCTCCATCTCTATATAACTCTCTCCATCTCTATATAACTCTCTCCATCTCCATCTCTATATAACTCTCTCCATCTCCGTCTCTATATAACTCTCTCCATCTCTATATAACTCTCTCCATCTCTATATAACTCTCTCCATCTCCATCTCTATATAACTCTCTCCATCTCCATCTCTATATAACTCTCTCCATCTCTATATAACTATCTCCATCTCTATAGAACTCTCTCCATCTCTATATAACTCTCTCCATCTCTATATAACTCTTTCCATCTCTATATAACTCTCTCCATCTCTATATAACTCTTTCCATCTCTATATAACTCTCTCCATCTCTATATAACTCTCTCCATCTCTATATAACTCTCTCCATCTCCATCTCTATATAACTCTCTCCATCTCTATATAACTCTCTCCATCTCTATATAACTCTCTCCATCTCTATATAACTCTCTCCATCTCCATCTCTATATAACTCTTTCCATCTCTATATAACTCTCTCCATCTCTATATAACTCTTTCCATCTCTATATAACTCTCTCCATCTCTATATAACTCTCTCCATCTCTATATAACTCTCTCCATCTCTATATAACTCTCTCCATCTCTATATAACTCTCTCCATCTCCATCTCTATATAACTCTTTCCATCTCTATATAACTCTCTCCATCTCTATATAACTCTCTCCATCTCCATCTCTATATAACTCTCTCCATCTCTATATAACTCTCTCCATCTCTATATAACTCTCTCCATCTCTATATAACTCTCTCCATCTCTATATAACTCTCTCCATCTCTATATAACTCTCTCCATCTCTATATAACTCTCTCCATCTCCATCTCTATATAACTCTTTCCCATCTCTATATAACTCTCTCCATCTCTATATAACTCTCTCCATCTCTATATAACTCTCTCCATCTCTATATAACTCTCTCCATCTCTATATAACTCTCTCTCATCTCATCTCTATATAACTCTTTCCATCTCTATATAACTCTTTCCATCTCTATATAACTCTCTCCATCTCTATATAACTCTCTCCATCTCCATCTCTATATAACTCTCTCCATCTCCATCTCTATATAACTCTCTCCATCTCTATATAACTCTCTCCATCTCTATATAACTCTCTCCATATCTATATAACTCTCTCCATCTCTATATAACTCTCTCCATCTCTATATAACTCTCTCCATCTCCATCTCTCCATCTCCATCTCTATATAACTCTCTCCATCTCTATATAACTCTCTCCATCTCTATATAACTCTCTCCATCTCTATATAACTCTCTCCATCTCCATCTCTATATAACTCTCTCCATCTCTATATAACTCTCTCCATCTCCATCTCTATATAACTCTCTCCATCTCTATATAACTCTCTCCATCTCTATATAACTCTCTCCATCTCTATATAACTCTCTCCATCTCTATATAACTCTCTCCATCTCCATCTCTATATAACTCTCTCCATCTCCATCTCTATATAACTGTCATGTTTGTCATTTATTGTCATGTCTTGTCCCTGTGCTCCCCATGCTATTCGTTTCCCTCTGCTGGTCTTGTTTGGTTCTATCCCTCTCTCTCCCCCTCCCCCTTTCACTCTCTCGCTCTCTCTTCTCTCTGTCGTTCCGTTCCTGCTCCCAGCTGTTCCTATTCCCCTAATCATCATTGGTCTTCCCACACCTGTTCCCGGTCC